>NC_026006.2:64770856-64894442 GCF_000442705.2 Elaeis guineensis | reverse complement strand
TTTCATAGTGAAGTTTGCATACCCCATGGAGGCAAGTCCTTTTGTGGCTGATCCATGTATTTTGATTGTTTGTTTTGTTTCTTTTTTCTTCCTGCTGCATCGCGTGGTACTGAAAAGGTCTTGGAAGGTGTTCCAGGCCAGACATCCATCCAACAAGTGGTATCAGAGTAAGACAGTACAAGGGCGCAGATTGCAGCGGTGGTGAGCAAAACTGAAGATGGAGAAGACAAGAACAATCAAGATGGAGATCAACAAGTTTGATGGTAAGAGAAATTTCTCTTTGTGGCAGGCAAAGATGAAGGACGTACTCATCCAACAGAGATTGATCGATGCTCTCTTGTGCGATGAGAAGCCGACCATCATAGAGGTGCAGGATTGAAAACGGCTACAGATGCAGGCGGTGAGTATCATCCGCATGTACCTGACGGATGAGGTGGTGATCCATGTGCTGAGCGAGACTTTTTCGATGGTGCTGTGGTCGAAGCTCGAGGAGTTGTGTATGGCGAAGTCTCTCACCAACACTCTTTTCTTCTGAAGACAGTTCTACCAACTGCGGATAACTGAGGGACAGAGCGTGCAGGAGCATCTAATCCACTTCCAGAAGATCCTCACCAACCTACTCAGCGTTGGCAAGAATGTTGAGGAGAAGACCAGGGCACTGGTTTTACTGGCGTCGCTTCTCCTTCGTACGAACTGCTCTTCTAGTAGGGAAGAGCACCATCAAGATAGACGAGGTCACCGCAGTGATACTCTAAATGAGGTTCTCAGAAGGGAGAACCCAGCTTCGAGCTCAGGTGGCGGTAGCTCAGCTTTGGTGGCTTCTAGAGGAACAGGAGGCGGTAGACGGAGCGACAGAAGATCGCAAAAAGGGCGGTCCAAGTCCAGGAGAGACTTGAGCAAAATCAGGTGTTACCGGTGTGAGGAGTTGAGGCATCTAGCCAGAGATTGTCCTTTACTCAAAAATCGGACGGTGGCTGCTGTAGCGACGGCCGACAGCGATTCAGATGGAGATGTCCTGGAGATATCTGATGAGGTATCTACTTTTTTTCAATAGTGGATATTAGATTCTGCATGCTCCTATCATGTATGTTGCAGAGAGGAGCAGTTTGACTCCATGGAGAACAGTGAGGACACTGTATATCTGTCGGATGGAACGAGCTGTGCGATCAGAGGCATTGGGACGGTCAGCTGGAGGATATATGACGGTGCAGTGAGGAGATTGGGGGAGGTCCGATACATACCCGATTTCAGACGGAATCTTATTTCACATAGCAGACTAGATTCGAGAGGCTACAGGACGGTAGCTGGTGGAGGAATCCTGAGGGTGCTACGCGGCGATAGGATTGTGCTGGAGGAGAAGAAGGGGAGCAGAGGACATTATTACCTGATGGGGAGTCCAGTGCGAGGTGGAGCTTCGGGAGTCAGACGGAGTCCAGAGCGAGTTAGAGGCTCCAAGAAGCGGATCGGGCACGAGACAAGAGACTCGGGAGGATGAGATGCGATGTCACAAGGTGAGATTCCTATTGCCGCAGGACGATGCCTCGAGCAGGTCTCAGGTCAGGAGGACACAGCATACAACAGAGATGGGATCGGAGCAGCCTGGCTCGACTCTCAATGTTTGCCCATCCATGATCAGCAGGCGATTGTCCCAGGCATGGGGCGAGGAGATCCAGAAGCTCTCCGGAGTTTGGAGGAGGCTGAATATCGAGTCGGAGATGAGATTGTTAGGATTTGATGCCTCGAGATTCAGCCCATATTGAGCTTACAGCGTGATTCCGTGGTGAAAAATGGAGTCCAACGAGATCAAGATCACCCGAAACGGAGCTCGGATGGAGGAGATACGAGCTTTTGAAGTCAGCACGAGACCCGAGACAGCGGAGGACCATCGGTGCCGGCGGTGGCTCGCGGGACGCGTGACCTAGGCCCGCGGCCCAGGCGGCGGGTGGCCCAGCCGGGCGCGCGGCCCAGCCAGGCGTGCGGCCCAGGCCCAAGCGCCCTACCTGGCCTTGGGCCCCGATCCACGTGGACCGGGCGTCCACAACTGGACCTGTGGACCGCGTGGGCGTTACTCGCGGTCCATGACACTATTCCATGAATCGGAGCAGGATCGGAGGGCCCAGAGACGTCTCGATCTTGATCCGACGGTCCAGGAGTTATTTGGCTTTATTTGGACTCCTAATCCATCCTAATCAGGATTTAAGCCCTTTAAATAGGGCTGATCGGTAACAGAGAGAGGACGGTGCTCTGATTTTTAGCTGAGGAAGCCCGCAAAACACCGTACGGAGAAACCCGAAAGAAGAGCGAGAGGCGTGAGGCTGCTGTGAGAGAAGGAGCAGGCCCCTGGACAGCAGACGCTAGCCACTTCAGAGGTTCAGGGGGTCTTCCAAGATAAAGAGAGCTTTTGTGAGGGGAACTTCTAGTGAGAGAGAATTGGGTGTACAAAGTTGAGGGTGAGGTCTCCTCTTGTAAAATTTCTTTTTCATAGTGAAGTTTGCATGCCCCGTGGAGGCGAGCCCTTTTGTGGCTGATCCCATGTATTGTGATTGTTTTGTTTTATTTCTTCTTTCTTCCTGCTGCATCGCGTGGTACTGAAAAGGTCTTGGAAGATGGTGTCTAGACCAGACATCCACCCAACATGTCTGTATCTCGAGAATAAATTTATAAAAAGTTGTCCCTATGATAGGAGATGGGAGCTAATTCAGGCTAACAAGAAGTGAGGAGAGGTACTACATTGATGAACAGGAAACAACAAAAAAAAACATCTGAAAGACCCGGAGGTGCAAACAAGGTCATCAGCATCCTGTAATTTCCTGTGTCTAGACATTGTAACCTTCCCAGACAAATGAGAAGCAGAAGAACGGTCTTCACAGACCAGCACTCTTAACCCTGTTCAGATATTAGCAAGAACCAGAGGATCCGTCTTCCTTCTGATGCTATAGAGATCTGAAAACTTTGGCCACGTAGTGCACACCTTGAACTGCAAGGGATGGGTTCAGGAGGATTGGCACATCAAAGAATAAAGCCTTTGCCATAGACTCTGATGCAGTTTCTGTCTTTTGCTGTTACAGAGATGTTTCCAACACTGAAAGGAAGCCAAATTATTTTGGACGGTGGAGACCATAGAACCTTTCCTATTTAAGAACAGGCGTGCGTTCCTCTCGCACCATATTTCCCAAACATATAGCAGCGAGAAGCATATCTCCAGCTCTCTTGTGTAATTTTTGATAACTCTTCGATCTCCAGTTCGTCCACAGGTCATGAAGGTTTACCAGTCTTCCTCTGAGTCCCAGTTGCAGCATATCCCCAACATATAGCAGTGAGAGGGAGCTAACTAAGGTTAAATTGAATTTAAGATAAACAATGAGAGGGAAATTTCCTAAATTTGAAAATATGCAGATATATGTTTGAGGTAGAGATGTTTCTGTTATTTTCTCCTTTTTGTCCCCTCTCTAACAAGTACAACTGCCAACTCTATAGCATTCCTTTGAATGTCAAATGGTAGACATGACTCAATCACCTATTTCACTTTTATCAAAAGAAATCAAGCAGTTCTCAGAAACCAAAGATACCTAGTGCCAATGCAATCCCTTTCATAATCAGTTTGAACCTTTCATTAATAAACCTCAGATAAGAAACTTGCAGTCCTGCTTCAGACTTTCACCACAGGACTTCCCCTTTAACTTGCTCCAGCAACCGTAACACCACATCCCACTATGTGTTCCAACAAGAATTCTCCTTTCCTTATCAATCATCTTTACCCATGTTTTGGTGAATCCATCTTAGCACTTGATAAACCAGAACATAAGTATACAAATGGTTCCTCAAATCATTTAGAACTTTTTGAACCAAGGAGAGGATGGAGACCATCCATCCTCCCTCTCATGATCCCAACCAAAAGTAGGGTTAGCTTTGCTTTGACCTGAAGAGCAACGACAAGTTGCCGCTGTTTATTATTATTATTATTATTATTATTATTGCAATGATGTTTCCCACAGGAAGAAACTTTGTCTTCGATAAAAATCGATTCTTTTGCACGTTTTTTTCCCCCCAAAAACCCATTAAGCCCGTCTCCTTAGACAAAGACTTCCCCGAATTACTTATTTAACGTACTATTACAGTTCTAAAGTACAAAACTCTCATAGACCCAACTGTAACTGCCACTTCCCTATTAAATGATCTGTACCTGCCGACTAAATTATTTACAGTATCGGATCAAAATCACAAGCAAAATCGAAAATGAAGGCTAAAGCATCATGGAATGAACTGAGGAATGCTTCGTATGAAAGTAAAGTACTCCTGACCTTGGTTTGGAGTCGAGGTGGCCGAGATCTAGTTTACGTGTCAACGGCCTCGGGCACGGCTTTACTTAGACCTGGTCGATTTTTTTTTTTTTTTAAAGCTTCAACTTTATCCAAAGATTGTCAAATCAATTAGTACATGGCACTTTCCACTTTGTAATAATAAATATCAGATGCACAGCTTCTGATTTCTTTTTTAAATTATATTTAAAACATAATATAATAATAAAATAAATTATAATAAATAAAAATTTAAATAAATAAATTTTTATTACATAATAAGTAATTAATTTTACTAATAATCAAATAAAAATTCTTATCATTAAAATCAGTATTTATCTGATAAAAAAAAAAATTTACATCAATTAAATCTTGACGAAGAAACTCCCGCCATTAAACATGGATGCTATTATTATCAACCCCACGCAACACACACGCGCATGCGCGCACGTATATATATATATATATATATTTTATTATTTATAAATATATTATAGTTACATAATAAATTCTAATTAATAAAAAATTTTAATAATTAAAATTCTATGTAATTAATTTTAATGACGATTGAGTAGAAACTACCATCATTTATACCAATTTGATTAATATCACCGGAGAACAGAGAACTTTGAACAATTCTTCCTACAGAAATTCCCATTATTAATGCTGATACCAATAATACTGGAGCTCTTTTCCAGAATAATATAAAAAAAAAAACTTAAATACCAAAATATATCAAAACGAAACTTATTTACCAAACTAATGCAGAAGAGAAAACGCCATTCAAAATGACATTTTTTCCCCTTCCACGTCACCCCCCATTTCCACGGTGGCATCGTCCCAAAAAAAAAAAAAAAAAAGAAGAAACGCCATTTGGAATGGCGTCTTTAAAAATGCCATTTTGAATGGCGTTTTTAAAAACGCCATTCAAAATGGCGTTTTCAAATTTTTCACAAAAAAAAGGGAAAAAATTGTGAAAAAATGAGAAAATTGATTTTTTAAAATTTGAAATTAATTAATAAATTAAAATTGTAATTTTG
Source organism: Elaeis guineensis (assembly GCF_000442705.2). Lineage (NCBI taxonomy): Eukaryota > Viridiplantae > Streptophyta > Magnoliopsida > Arecales > Arecaceae > Elaeis > Elaeis guineensis. The sequence goes on along the minus strand of NC_026006.2, from coordinate 64,889,104 downwards.
ATTGAAATTTAAAATATAAGATTTGAATTTGTAATTCATTAAAAAAATTAATTTAGAATGTTTATTTAAAATATTTTTTAAAAGATGTCAAAAAAAATCTTAAGAAATAAAAAAAAAAATTATCATAGAAAATAAAAAAAAGAGAAAAAATATGAAAGAAATAAAAATTTGAAATTTAATTTAAAAACATCATTCGAAATACTTGTCCTAAAATTTTTAAAAAAATTATAAATTTTTAAATTTTTAAAAAATAAAAAAAAGAATTATAATGTAAAAATTAAAAAAAATAAAATTTAAAGATTAATTGAAATTAAAATATTATTTCAAATTACTTTCTCAAATAAAAAATAATTAATTTAAAAAAGATTCAAAAAAATTTGAAAAATAGGCTAAAAATTTTTTATAAAAATATAAAGAATTGAAAAAAAATAGAAATTATAATTGTAATTGAATAACAAACTTTATAATTTTTAATTTTAAGAAATAAGAATTATAATTGTAAATGAAATTAAAAATTATATTTTAAATAACTAAATTAATTTAAATATAAATTTTAAAAAATATTATAAATAAAAGAAAAAAATACGTAATAGAATATCAAAAAGATAAAATAAAAAAAAATTAAAATTAAAATTTAAAATTATAAAAATTTTAAATTAGATTAGAAAAAATATATCATAAAAGAATAAAATAAAATTAAATTAATTACAATTCTTTTTTTAGAGTATTTTATAAATGTGACTTAAAAAAATTAGATTTGAATTAAATTTTGATAAAAAAAGAAATACATTAAAAAGTTTAAAAAAATGAGGAAAAGTTAAAAAGTTAAAAAGTGAAAATTTTTAAAAAGTCACAAAAAATAAAAATTATAAATTAAAATTAAAAAAAAATTTAAAGTTTAATTGAAATAAAATATTTTTTAAATGTAATTTATAAAATTAAAATTAATTTAATTAAAAAAATTTCAAATAAAATTTAAAAATATCTTAAAAAAATTTCATAAAAAGATAAGAATTGAAAAAAAATAGAAATTATAATTGTAATTGAAGAACAAAGTTTATAATTTTAATTTTAAGAAATAAGAATTAAAATTATAATTGAAATTTAAAATAATATTTTAAATAACTAAATTAATTTAAACATTATTATTTAAAAAATATTTTAAATAAAGAAAAAAATGGGAGGAAAATTTAAAATTTAATTTGAATTAAATTTTGATCAAAAAATAAATACAGTGTAAAGTTAAAAAATGAGAAAAAATGAGAAAAAATGTGAAAAAAATTTTGTAAATTGAACTTTAAAAAAATAATATTTTTTTAATTAAAGAAAAGAATACGTAATAGAATGCTAAAAAGAAAAAATGGAAGAAAACTGAAATTATAATTTCAAAAGATAACTATTTTAAATAAATAAAAAAAAGTATTATAAAAAAATAATAAAATAGGAATTGTAATTATTAATTTTAAAGATATTTAATTTAAATTTAAATTAAAAATTATCATTTAAATTATTATTTTTATTATTTAATTTAATTTATTTATTAAAAGATTACAAATACATAATTAAAGAAATAAAAAAAAAGGAGAAAACGCCATAGAGAATGGCGTTTTCCCCTCCCACACCCTTTTTCCCCTCTTCTTCCTTCTCCCCTCCTTCTCCCTTCTCCCTCTTCCCCTTCTCCCTTCTCTCTTCTCCTTCTCGATCTTCTCCGGCGTCTCTCCGGCAGCACGGCGGCGAGGTCTCGGCGGCGGTGAGCTCTTCTCCCCTCTCTCTCCCTCTTCCTCTTTCTCTCTCCCTCTTCCCCTCTCTCTTTTTTTCTCATGCCGGTGGCGGGCCGCGCGTCCCGGCGGCGGGTCCCGCGTCCCGGCGGCGGGTCCCGCGTCCCGACGGTGGCCCCCGACCCCCTCCTCTCTCTCTTCCTCTCTCTCTCTTCCTCTCTCTCTCCCTTCTCCGTGGCCGCCGGCCACAGACGGCCGACGCGGGCCGCGCGCCCCGGCGGCGGGTCCCGCGTCCCGGCGGTGGCCCCCGGCCCCCTCCTCTCTCTCTTCCTCTCTCTCTCTCTCCCTTCTCCTTGGCCGCCGGCCACAGACGGCCGGCGGCGGGCCGCGCGTCCCGGCGGCGGGTCCCGCGTCCCAGCGGTGGCCCCCGGCCCCCTCCTCTCTCTCTTCCTCTCTCTCTCTCTTCCTCTCTCTCTCCCTTCTCCGTGGCCGCCGGCCACAGACGGCCGGCGGAGGGCCGCGCCCCGGCGGCGGGTCCCGCATCCCGATGGTGGCCCCCGGCCCCCTCCTCTCTCTCTTCCTCTCTCTCTCCCTTCTCCTTGGCCGCCGGCCACAGACGGCCGACGGCGGGCCGCGCGTCCCGGCGGCAGGTCCCGCATCCCGACGGTGGCCCCCGGCCCCCTCCTCTCTCTCTTCATCTTCCTCTCTCTCTCCCTTCTCCTTGGCCGCCGCCCACAGTCGGCCGGCGGCGGGCCGCGCGTCCCGACGGTGGCCCCGGCCCCCTCCTCTCTCTCTCTCTTCCTCTCTCTCTCTTCTCCTTGGCCGCCGGCCCAGACGGCCGGCGGCGGGCCGCGCGTCCCGACGGTGGCCCCCGGCCCCCTCCTCTCTCTCTTCCTCTCTCTCTCTCTCTTCCTCTCTCTTTCCCTTCTCCTTGGCCGCCGGCCGTCTGTGGCCAGTGGCGGGCCGCGCGTCCCGGCGGCGGGCAGCACGTCCCGGTGGCGGGTCCAGCGTCCCGGCGGTGGCCCCCGGCCCCCTCCTCTCTCTCTTCCTCTCTCTCTCTCTTCCTCTCTCTCTCCCTTCTCCTTGGCCGCAGGCCACAGACGGCCGGCGGCGGGCCGCGCGCCCCGACGGTGGGTCCCGCGTCCCGTCCTTGGCCCCCGGCCCCCTCCTCTCTCTCTTCCTCTCTCTCCCTTCTCCTTGGCCGCCGGCCACAGACGGCCGGCGGCGGGCCGCGCTTCCCGACGGCGAGCCCCGCATCCCGATGGTGGGCCCGCGCCCCGACGGCAGTCCTCAGCCCCCGCCTCTCCCGGCGGTGGGCCCCGCATCTCGACGGTGGGCCCAGACGGTTGGTCGGGCCGCATGCCCTGACGGTGGGCCCCGCATGGCGATGGCTTCGATGCGATGGGCTGTGATGACGGTGGGGCCCACGAGTTCCGACGCTCGTTTTTTTTATCTCATTAATTTATTTTTATTTTTATCTTTATCTAATTAGATCCAGTTGTATTTTAAATTTTTAAATATATTGCATTTCATGAAAATGTAGACCCGTCAATTGATCAATGTATAATATTCTATGTTATCCATATAAAATATATATGAAATATATATTTTTATATGGATATCGTAAAATACATACATTGGTCAATTGATTGTCCAATTTGGACAGTTTGGGAATTGCATTTAATTCTATAGATAATTACATTATTCAAATGATATGCGGAGGGTTCGAGAAAATTTCGGACAGTATTTTTCTTTAGTTTTCCTCACACATTTTGAGTCGTGTGGGGAGAACTAAGGAGAAATGCTGCCGAAATTTCTTTCGGTCCTTTTTGCGTATCGTTTGATTAATGTAATTAATCTATAGAATTAATGCAATTTTCGAATGGGATAGGATCTATCTGTACCTATTTGTTGATGATATGATGCATGTATCATGTAAATCTTTTGTAATGATAAAATAATTAATAATATTAAATATTTTTATCTTGATTTTATTGTAGATTTTTTTGAGAAAATGGCCAGTACACGAGTTCGTGTTTTATTGTATTATGATGGCATGATACAGAATGATCAAACTGGTGTGCAGTATAGTCACCCTGCAAATCGGATGATTAGAATATCTTCATCATTATCACGTCAAGAATTATTGGATCATTTATACAGCAGTATTCCTGTAGACAAAGAAAAATATGAAATAAAATTGAAATGGAGATCTCCTAATATGTCGGGACAGTTAATGCAGAGTAAATATATCTTGGTTCCAATTGATGATGATGATGATGTCGAAGAAATGCTGACTTTTCCTTTGAAATATTCAGAATGTCGATTTTTAGAATTATATATTGAAAAAGAAGATGTACCAAGCTTTGGATATCATAGTCGGTTTTTAACTCAAGCGGATAATAATGTTGGGCCTTCCTCACCTTTCGTAACTCCTATGATACAAACCGATAGTGTTGAGGCCGGTTTTGCAGAACAACATTCCACTACTGCCGGTCCTAGCTGTCCAATTATTCCAAGTGCTGTGGTGACTTCTCCTGTGTCTTCTGCTATGATGACTTCTCCTTTGGTACAAGTAGTGGTAAGTGCGGGAGACGACACTCATATAGGAAATGATGATTGGGTAGTCGGTGGAATAAATTCTGATAGTCTGGATTTTGAGTCAGATGAAAATGAAGATGAAGACAGTTGGATGGATGAGGACAGTAGCAGTAATGATGATGATGATGATGATGAGAATGATGATGAAGATGTTCAAGCTAATATTAATGTAGAAGAATCTCAATCTCGTTTGCACGAACCTCCATAATATTTTAATGATATAAATTTAGATGATGGTGGTTGTGTTAGTGCTGGTCGAAGATTGAATTCTGACAATCAATTTTGGGACTCTTCGATGACTGAATTTTCTAAAGGTTTAATGTTTGAGAGTAAAGATGATCTAAGGAGAGCTGTTGATCTTTATCACATTATGAAGCATCGGACATACAATGTAGTTCAGTCGTATTCGAAATTATGGTCCGTACGATGCGCATCATCAGATAATGTTCAGCATTGTAAATGGAGGCTTCGTGCTGCATTGTTGAAAAAACATGGATATTTTTAAATCACAAAATATGAGGGTCCTCATACTTGTTTGTTTACGGGATTGAGTCGAGACCACAAACATGTCAGTGGAAAGATGATTAGCACATTAGTCCGACATATTGTTGAGAAAGATCCCGGTGTTAAAGTTGAAGCTATAGTGGCAGCCGTTAATGATCAATTTCAATATACAGTATCATACAGGAAAGCATGGTGTGGAAAGCATAAGGCATTGGTTGATATTTATGGAGAATGGGAGCCATCTTATGCTAAATTACCTTATTATATGGCTGCACTTCAATATGCAAATCCTGGTACAGTTGTTTCATAGAATTTTTTTTAAGCTGTGAATTCCAATGTTCGTGTTTTAAATTATATTTTTTGGGCTTTCGAACCATCTATTCAGGGTTTTATGCACTGCCGTCCTGTAATTAGCATTGATGGCACGCACTTGTATGAAAAATTTAAAGGTAAGATGTTAATTGCAACAGGCATTGATGCAGAGAATGGGATATTTCCATTAGCATATGCAATTGTCGATGAGGAAACGACTGCAAGTTGGAGTTGGTTTCTTTTCCAGCTCAGAACACATATCGTTAAAGATAGAAATAGAATATGCTTAATTTCTGACAGGCATCCAGGTATATTAAATACCATCGCAGATGAGTCTATTGGATGGAGTCCACCACGTACTTATCATCGATACTGTTTAAGACATATCTGCAGTAATTTCAACACTCATTTTAAAAATGTGCAGCTGAAAAGAGCAGTATGGCAAGCAGGAAGTGCTCATCAAGTTCGTAAATTTAATTTTATCATGGGTAGGATTAGAACAGTGAATGAAGAAGCTTGGAGCTGGTTGTCCGAGATAGAAAAGGAGAAGTGGACATTGGCACATGATGATGGCCTACGCTATGGTGTTTTAACTACAAATTTGTCGGAGATTTTTAACAGTGTTTTACGAGGAGCTAGAAATGTGCCAATTACAGCTTGTGTTCAACTAACATTTTATCGTCTTGTCAAATATTTCAATACGAGGCATGCCCAAGCCTTGAGATATGTAGAGGAGAATCAAAATAATCTTTTTACTCCTCATGTTGCAATTAAAATTGCTGAAGATCAAGTTAAGGCTAACCAGCACCGAGTAACAGCATTCAACCTTCAAAGAGGTATATATGAAGTGCTTACGAGAAGAGCAAGCGGAGGATTACGAAGTGGAGGAAATTCTCATACTGTTACATTAGCTGAAAGAAAATGTTCTTGTGAAAAGTGGAGCACGTACAAATATCCATGTTCACATGTTTTAGCTGTGTGTCAAGAAATTACTGTATATTTTAGTACTTTTGTGGATGATGCATATACAATTACAGCATACATGAATGCTTGGAGCGATAATTTCAATCCACTACCACATGAAGATTATTGGATGCATACACGTATGTTCAAATGTATGCCTGATCATCATCGTTTGAGACCGAAGCAGAAAGGTAGACCAAAGTCAACGAGACTACGAAATGGGATGGATGATAGGCAAATAAGAAATAAGAACCACTATGGTATTTGTAGGGAACAGGGTCATGATCGTCGTCGCTGTCCTAGGATATTTCAACATACTTCAACTTCAAGCAGTGGAAGAAATTGAAAGCTTCGACAATTTATTGTTGTCATTGTTTTATGAATTACTGTGGGATTGTATTTGAATTTTCGTGTTTAATATGTTGGGATGAACTGAATTTTGTGTTTAAGTTGTATTGTGTGATAATATTGTATTTAAAAAAAAAATTAAAATATATTATCTTTTTTTTTAATACATCTGTGATAATATTGCTTGAGACAGCGTATTATGGCTTACGATCCACGATATCCCGGTCCCCGAGACAGCAGCATTCTTACATTGCAGGAGCACCATCGATCACAGACTATTTTAGATGGCGGCGTAAGCATTACAATCTTATTTACTCTTTAAATTTTTATTTTAAAAATCATGTACGTTATCTAATTATTATATTTTATTGTAGGAGTCCAGACATCTTCGTCTACGACGATCCGATGCAGATTTCTGGAGGACAGAGGACATTCCAGATAGAGTGTTAGATTATTTACGATATCTGAGATTTTATGGAGTATATCGGATCGGTCGTATACAGATGGACGTTGGTCTTATTACTGCTTTGCTTGAGAGATGGCGTCCAGAGACACACACATTTCATCTTCCATTTGGTGAGGCGACCATCAGTTTACAGGATGTCAGCATCCTTACTGGACTACCAGTTGATGGAGATCCAGTTACCGGAGTTGATCCCACACTTACCATTCCGGAGTGGCAGGCTTTGTGCTTGCGATTGTTAGGGTTTGAGCCCGATGCACATTTTTTTGATCATTCACGACTCAGGATTGAGTGTTTGGATGATCGTTATCGTCATTTTCATATTGCGGATGATGCACCAGAGGAGATGGTGCAGCAGTATGTTAGGGGTCAGGTGCTGCGATTGTTAGGTGGTGTCCTGTTACCTGATACTTCATCGAATAAGATGAAGTTGATGTTTTTGCCATTATTAGAGGATTTAGACTTCGCTCGTCGACTCAGTTGGGGCAGTGCAGTACTAGCTTGTCTATATCGAGCTATGTGTCGGGGTTCCTATGCTGATCAGAGCGAGATTGGCGGTTATCTTGTATTATTACAGGTACATAAATTAAAATTTTTAATTTTTAATATTTAATTATATTTTACATTCGATATATCATTTATTTAATTTTTAAATTTTGCAGATTTTGGTATGGGAGCGTATGCCGACTATCAGTCCATTACGACGATAGTTGCTCGAGATGCCATCAGAGCAGCAGGATCCTGATGTTCCATTCAGACTAGACGGACCATTAGGATACAGGTATCGAAATATTTTTTTTTATTTAAATTTTATTATTTTAAATTTATTTAATATTAGTACATTGTGAAACAGATGGAACGTTGCATTCAACGTTCATCACGTATCGACAAGAGTGGCACGGGTTTATAGGTGCCAGTTGGATACATTAGTTGATACATCTAGACGGGTAAATTTTGAATTTTTTACAAATATCAATTTACAGTATTCATAATCTATTATAATTTTATATTAATTTTTTTTATTTTAACTATATTATATCAGTTTTTGTGGGAGCCATATACAGATGGGATATTGGCTATACTGCCGCAGATGTGTACAGTTGGACACGACATATGGACTGTTAGGGTGTCACTTATTTGTTTTGATATGGTAGAGTGGCATCTTTTCGATCGTGTCCTACGGCAGTTTGGTCAGACTCAGGACATCCCAGAGCAGTTTGATACCAGCCAGGGACTTCATCGTATTGATCGACGAGGGAGAGCTCTTATCGACTGGCGTATCAGACATGCACAGTACATCGATATTTGGGATGCACGTCGAGATCACATTGTTCATGGTGATCCTATTTTGAGAGACTGTTCATATACTGATGACTACATGGCTTGGTTTTTTAGCATTACGGTGCGAGTCATTGGACAGTCTCAGTATGCAGTTTTTGGATACGAGGGCGAGAGTTCTACTGTACGTCTTTTGGTAAGATTATGAAAATTACTTCATATTATTTGTGTTATATTTTTGTTTTATATTGTACACTATACTGATTGTTTTATACTAACTGTTCTATTTTTATTTTATAGACTGATTCTGTGTCGGATCTTGTGTTGGACACTCGTCGTGCTTTATCTACGACTGATGAGGACGAACGGATTCAGATACTGCGGGAGATGGAGAGAACAGGTTCCGAAATATTGGTGGCGATTGGTGTTGATCCACATACCTGTGCGCCTTGGTATGGAGCAGTTCGGGCGCCAGATATGAGTTATACGCCGTCACCATATGCTTCACATATGCCATCACCGCATATTCCGCATATGTCATCATTTGATGCTGCACAGATGCCACCGTCTTTTCATCCACAGATGACAGCATCTTCTTCTTCCTACATCCCCCAGATGCCATCACCGGGTACCAGTTGGCCATATGAGTATGATACTTTTTTTTCAGGTCCATCCGTGTATCCAGATGAGAGAGTTGAACGGGTCTCTCAGTCTGTAGATGATCCGACAGCATCAGTTATTCCTGAGCAGCATGATCAGCAGATCTCCTCCACTGATATAGGAGAGGAGCCATCACAGCAGGAGCAGCCGGCGAGGACCTTCCTGAGAAGGTCCAAGCGACCACGAACGCCGCGACGTCCTTGTGGGACTTAGTCTTTGTTGTATTTGTATTTAGTATTTTTACATTTTTGTTGTACTATTTTTTTTTGTACGTTTGATATTTTTATTCTATTGAATAATATTAAATATTAATTTCATTTTATATTATTTAATTTTAAATGATTGGATATTATGATCGGTGCATATGGATACACATACTCGAACGTGTCTCAGAACATTAGGAGAGAAAATATTATGCTGAAAGGACTATAAAAATTATAACGTAAATAATAATATATCAAATGTTGCTTTTTGAATTGAACTTTAGAAAAAATAAATATTTTTTTAAGTAAAGGAAAGGAATACGTAATAGAATGCTAAAAAGATAAAAATGGAAGAAAACTGAAATTATAATTTTAAATGATAAAATTTTTAAAATAAATTTAAAAAAAGTATCATAAAAAAATAATAAAATAATAATAAAATAGGAATTATAATTATAAATTTTAAAAAAATTTAATTTTAATTTAAATTAAAAATTATCATTTAAATTATTATTTTTATTATTTAATTAAATTTATTTATTAAAAGATTACAAATAGATAAGTAAAGAAATTAAAAATAAATAAATAAATAAAAAGAGAAAACGCCATTCTCTCCCCTCCCCAAACCCCTTTTTTCCCTCCTTCTCCCTTCTCCCTTCTCGATCTTCTCCTTCTTCCTTTACAAATTTAAGTAAAGGAAAAGAATACGTAATATATCATAAAAATAGAAGAAAACTAAAATTATATTTTTAAATTATAAAAATTATAAATTAAATTAAAAAAAATATATCATAAAAATAGTAAATAAAAGAGAAAAAAATAAAATAGAAATTATAATTTAAAACAAAAAATTAACTTTAATTTAAATTAAAAATTATCATTCAAATTACTATCCTCATTAAAAAATTTAATAAATTTAAAAAAAAATAATTAAACAAATTATGAAAAAAATTTAAAAAAAATTTAAAAAAAGAAAAAGAATAAAAAAACGCCGAAGGGAACGGCGTTTTCTCCTTTTCTCCCTTCTTCTCTCCTTCTCCCTCTTCTCCTTTCTCCCTCTTCTCCCTTCTCCGGCGTCTCTCCTACAGCACGGCGGTGAGCTGCCTCCTCTCTCTCCCTCTTCCTCTCTCTCCCTCTTTTTAAAAAATTTAAAAAATAAAAATTACCAGAAAGAAAGTCAAGGGGTCGACTCACAGAATGTGGCAGCCAAAAATTTTGCGTGCCGTTAAACTCTTTTAGCCATGAGTCGATTCATGGGGTCGACTAAAAAATATAAATCTATTTTTCTTAGAAAATACGCTTCCAAAAATATTGAAATTGCCTCTAATAGATTACACATCTTTTGTTCTTGCTTTTGAGACTTCAGAATCATATCTGATAAAATTATGATTTTTTTTCTTCATTTTTTAACTTTTTAATGTATTTATTTTTTGATCAAAATTTAATTCAAATTAAAAATTTTTAAGTCACATTTATAAAATACCCGAAAAAATAAATTATAATTAATTTAATTACATTTTATTCTTTTATAAAATATTTCTTTTATAATTTTTATAATTTTAATTTTAATTTTTAATTTTCTTCCACTTTTATTTTTTTGACATTCTATTACGTATTTTTTTTCTTTATTTAAAATATTTTTTAAATATTAATATTTAAATTAATTTAGTTATTTAAAATATTATTTTTAATTTCAATTATAATTTTAATTCTTATTTCTTAAAATTAAAAATTATAAACTTTGTTTTTCAATTACAATTAGAATTTCTATTTTTTTTCGATTCTTTATCTTTTTATAAAATTTTTTTAGGCGATTTTTATATTTTATTTATTTTTTTTTAATTAAATTAATTTTAATTTGAGAAATTAATTTTAAAAAATATTTTAATTTCACTTAATCTTTAAAATTTTATTTTTTTAAAAATTTAAATTTAGAATTCTTATTTTTTATGACTTTTTAAAAATTTTAACTTTTTAACTTTTCATCATTTTTTAACTTATTAATGTATTTTTTTTAATCAAAATTTAATTCAAATTTAATTTTTTTAAGTCACATTTATAAAATACCCTAAAAAAGAAATTATAATTAATTTAATTTAATTTTATTATTTTATGATATATTTTTTCTAATCTAATTTATAATTTTTATAAATTTAAATTTTAATTTTAGTTTTTTTTCATTTTTATCTTTTTGATATTCTATTACGTATTTTTTTCTTTTATTTATAATATTTTTTAAAAATTTATATTTAAATTAATTTAGTTATTTAAAATATAATTTTTAATTTCATTTACATTTATAATTTTTATTTCTTAAAATTAAAAATTATAAAGCTTGTTATTCAATTACAATTATAATTTCTATTTTTTTCAATTCTTTATATTTTTATAAAATTTTTTTAGTCTATTTTTCAAATTTTTTTGAATCTTTTTTAAATTAATTATTTTTTAATTTGAGAAAGTAATTTGAAATAATATTTTAATTTCAATTAATCTTTAAAATTTTATTTTTTTTATTTTTACATTATAATTTTTTTTAAAAAAATTTTAAAATTTATAATTTTTTTAAAAATTTTTAGAACAAGTATTTCGAATGATGTTTTTCAATTAAATTTTAAATTTTTATTTGTTTCAAATTTCTTTCTCTTTTTTTTTTCTATGATAATTTTTTTTATTTCTTAAGATTTCTTTTGACATCTTTTAAAAAATATTTTAAATAAAAAATCTAAAATAATTTTTTTAATAAATTAAAATTCAAATCTTTATCTTTTAAATTTCAATCAAAATTACAATTTTAATTTATTCATTATTTTTAAATTTTAAAAAACCAATTTTGTCATTATTTCATGATTTTTTTCCTTTTTTTTTGGAAAAAAATTTGAAAACGTCATTCAAAATAGCGTTTTAAAAAACGCCATTCAAAATAGCGTTTTTAAAGACGCCATTCCAAATGGCGTTTTTTTTTTTTTTTTTTTTTTTTTTGGGACGATGACACCGTGGAAAAAGGGGGTGACGAGAAAAAACGTCATTCAAAATAGTGTTTTTTCCTTTTGCATTAGTTTGGTAAATAAGTTTGATTTTGATATATTTTGATATTTAAGTTTTTTTTTTGAATTATTTTAGAAAAGAGCTCAATAATACTGTCCTGTGTAAGATACATAAACAATAAATTTTAGTAATAACTGAGCACATTAATACTGATATCCAGGAATCGAGTGAGCTATTAACAAATAATAGATTAGTACCAGGCACATGCAGTGTACGTGGTTTAGAAAGAGCAATTCATCTGCTTTACGATTTATTTAAACTAAGGTGTATATCTAGAAAAATGAAATAGAAAAAAAAAACTGCAAAACTAATTCATCTGTTTCATTCAACAGAATTGCTACATATGCTGTTATCTGTCCTGATCAAATTTCACAGCAGTGGGTCCATGAACTCATATTCAGACTTTGAATATCAATGCCCATCTATCTAGAAGAAAAGAAAAATAAAGAAAAAAAAAACCTACTACTGATCAAGATAGAATTGCAGAGAAGATCCAGGGGGCAAAAAAAAAAAAAGAAAAGAAAAATCAACAGCCAAACACCAGTAAAAAAGGTATTAGAACTCAGGCTAAACACCACCGAAGGAGTTGCAGTACACAATTCGAACATAACTTCCGAAATGCTGCTTGTTATCTGACAAATTAACATGGCTGAACGTCCACATCCCCATCGGCCATTAGTCTATCAACATGAGGTGATCCACTGTTCCTGCAGTTACTGTCTTAGATTCATTGTCTGCAGATGTATTGCCATATCATCCATCAAAGAAATGCACATTGATCAGCTGAAGCAAAAGGTAGACAATTGAGTTAGAAGACCAATGCTGATGGCATATAATTTCAGGCGATTCCATCCTTGTTTCCAGCTCTCAACAAAAACAAACCTACAGGCGCTCTATCTGAATGGTCACATGACTGATGTTATACTCCCTCCTGATATATCCTATCACCTCGTCGAGTATGCGATCAGCATCTGCCTCTGGTGTGATTGTTACATGGCAAGCTAGCAGGACTTTTCCCATGGTAATGGCCCATATGTGCAGCTCGTGAATGGCAACCACACCATCCATCTCGCACAGCCCCTTCTCAAGTCTTGTTGCATCAATCTCCCGTGGGGTGCTCTCCATGAGGACCTCTAAAATGTTCCTTAGCATCTTGATTGTAGTCAACAGCACTACAACAGAGAAGAGAAACGTACATATCAGATCGATGATCTTCCATTCAGGCTTGCACCATATGATAGCCCCTCCTATCATCACTCCAATGCTTTGAATGGAGTCTCCAAGCACATGCAGATAAGCACTGTGCACATTTATGTTCCTTTGCTTCTTCTCGTTGTTCTCCTGAGTTTTCTCGAGACCAGAATTCTCATCCCCGGAATCCTCAGAGTGCTTATGCAGTGGTTCATGCTCATCCTTGAGGATGTCCTCCTTTGAATGATGGTGATGGGTTGTGATGCTAATGCCATGGCCATGATTGTGCTGCTCTACCCCATGCAAATCGTCATGATCATGGTCATTGCCATGGTGAGAGTGATCATGTTCAGACACACCATGACTGTGACTGTGTCCACCATGACCATGACTGTCCCCAGCATGGCCATGATCGTGACCCAGCACAACAGCCATAACAATGTTAACCAGCAAACCAAAGGCAGCGACAGCAAACATTAGGAAGCCATCAACCTCCCCATTCTCATAGATAATTCTTGCAATAGCTTCATAAACCAATATACCAGATAAAAGCCATATCAGCTGAATAGAAACCAGTGCACCAAGCATCTCTGCGCGAAAGAAACCATATGACTGCTGAGGTGTTGCCTCCCATCCTGATGCCCAGAGTGCAAACAAGGATATAGCAAAAGATGCAACATCAGAAAGGAGATGAGCAGCATCAGTTAAGATTGCAAGGCTGTTAGCTTTAATGCCTCCAGCAACTTCAACACTCATAAATATGATGCAGAGCATAACAGCAACTAGAAGCTTCCTCATGGATGCAGATCTCTCTTTGGCATCTTTTGAACTAGTTTTAGAATCAGAGAAATCACAAGCAGCACCTCCACAAGTCTTGTTCCCACCTAGGCAAGACACCTCCACAGGCATGTCTGCATTTACCTCAATGATCTGAGCTGTCTGAGAATTTGATGTTTCCATCTGAATTCATATAAGATAAAGCATTACAACAGTCTGTGCTAAAAGAGTAGAATCATATCTTCTTCTATGTGGATGCATCAAATCATATATCCTTTTATTGCTAGCAAACAATGTGGAGAAATGAGCATTCTGCAACAAGAGATGGAGCATCAGCAAAAATAAGATCATGAATGAGAGAGTTTCTTTCAACCAAAGCAGCACTGGACTGTAAACAAGTTTCAAATTATAAATTGTCCGTCAAAACCTCGAAAATGACAGAGCCTTTTAACAAATATATTATGCTTCTGCAAAGAGGGTGAAAACAAACTGACTTGCATCTCTCAAAGCTGACTTCACCTAACTGAACTCCGTTGAGCTATTTTTGCAATTTTTACATTCTCATGTAGATAGTCCATAGCATGCATGGGAAAAGCTTTCCTTGCCCAAATACTTATAAAAGTGACTGATGGACCCACCTGAAAACAGAAATGTCATTGCACATGCTATAATTGCATCTAACTCTACCCGTAGCACAAAGTGAGGTAACTCCATCATTTATCGCATCCCACAGGAAAGGCAAAGTAAGTCTCAGAATTGAGTCCAAATATTAACTTCAAAGCAGGTGAAGAGATTTCAAGTTCAATTTTGACTCTTCAGCAATACAGAGCAGGAGATAGATATTCCAGTTAACTTATCGAATATGAAAAATTAAAAACACTCTGGAACAGATCAACTACCTAGGCCTTGTGCACCAGGTTATTTCATCCAAATTTCCATTCAAGGTTTGAAAGCACCAGAAAGATCTCTGAGGTTTTCCTCCCTTTCAATTCCAAAAAAAGGCAAACTCAATTCATGCACACAAATAGTCAATACAAGAACATGTTATAAGTTAATAGTCCAGCTTAAGATAGTAAGTTTTACGCTGGAATCAGAAATGGGTGTGCGAACAGCTATGAGGTTCTATGGATTTGATGCTGGGTTTGGCTCCTAAACTGGATCCATACACCTGTTTCTTCATTTCATTACTTCAATGAAATGTTTGGTGTTCCCACCATTTTGCTCAATAAAAACTAAATTGTTGCAATCAAAGTGACAAACAGAACAAATGCAACAGATACAGCATGTTAATGGCTCAAAAACAGGCCCAACACAATAATTTAGTGCTCATACTTCAGTGACTGATTTGATGGTTCTCATGCACATCGGGCAATGGTAAAATAGAGGCTGACCACATAATTGTATGTAAAGCACCTAGATTTCAAGCACAAAACTGTATTATATCCACTTCGATTTCAGGGAACAAATCTTTACATGCTTATATTACCAAGTGAACCATAAGGAAATTATGATGATCTGATGCATGATCGCTCCAATAATTTCTCCTTAAGGGATATAGTCCCAGAGACTATTATGCAAAGAAGGATGTGAAAGATTATTATATACATAAAACACAGACACAAACACACACACAATAGAATGGATATATTCCATAAGATAAGTGTGATGAGGTCAAGGGAAAGCCTTGTTTCCATTTACCAATAGCATGAGCAGTAGGTACCCACCTAGAATACATAAAATGCATCCAATCCTGCTCATCAGTTTTGATTTTTAAGTACCCATTTTCAGGTCAATGTTGATGTTCAGTCACCCAGTGCACTTTTTTCTTTTGGAGGAGGTGAGCTGGTAGCATCCAACAAGGTGATAAACAACACTTATTAACATTGACCATGCACACATGAGGCTAAGGCTATCTTATCCTGAACCATCTCGACTTTTTGGCAGCACAAATAAATGTCCAATTCAAACAAGAAAATAATAGAAAATATATGACCAATTTCTCAGTTAAACAACCAAGAACTACTTAATCCAACACCTAATTTACTGGATAAGGCATGTCATTTTGGATTTAATTTGGCTATTAACATTTAGCTCAACCCCAAATCTTGTCCCATCTAGAGGAAGCTCGTTTGATTCAACAATAGTAAATGTAGTACAACATATAATGAAGGTACTTGACATCATAGTAGCTCATACTATAAAGCAATAACCTCACTATGTTAGCTAGACAGCCACTTGGTTCGGTTTCATTAATTGACAATGTGGTCTGTTACACAACCTTATACTGTCCGATACAAGACATACCATACTGTACCAGTCTCATACCAGTATGTTGTCTCATACTGTACGAACAGTTAATATGTTGTCTCGTACCATACCAAACCGTATATAGACAACGTAAAAGGATAGTATTGATATGCGGCCTAGTACCGAGATGGCAAACGTTAGTTGACAATGACATCTGCAATCATAAAATCATGAAAATAAAGCAACTTAATGGGTGAATGCCGGTATAGCACCTCAATGGTTAAAAAGTAGTATTATGAAGTCGGTTTAGAAGAATGTCATCCATTATTGTAAATTGTTTCACAGCAACATCGACCAAATTATATGTAATCAAGATTTGCATTTTAAAGTTTAAAATATGCTTTTACTCATATAGAATTCAGCCATTATTATTATTCTCTACAATGTTTTGCAAGTCCAAAGTCAATATTTTATCAAAGAAGAGAAAAGATGTTCCGGTGAGGCTCCCACCGTTGCAGAGTTTGGAGAAGATCAAATGTATGCAGCCTGACCTCATGTCCAAAGAGGCCGTTTCCATGTTTCCAGAACTATAAAAGAATATAGTTTTGCCTCTGTAATGGGCAACCAGTTTATATCCTATTTTTCGATATTGTTACAATCTTCTGGACAATTTAATTAGTTTTTCACATTGAGGTCATTATAGAAATGGTCTAGATGAAATTGCATAACAAACTGCACTCAGGATTCCATCTTTCTAAAAACCTTAATCATAATTTCATTTAACTGTTAAGTAAAATATCCTTCCATTAACGAATACAACTGTGTAAAAATAATTGTCAAAGCATCAAATGATTGATTTATCTTGAACTTTCTAAATGTGATTTGAACGTGATCATCAAAAGAAGCAACCATTCTGTTTCTATTATAACACTTTTTTGAAAAGCAAGGTGACATCTATAGGGAGATATAGGTGAGAACAAAGGTATATGCGAAAGGTTTACACCCCACTCACCAACAGGGTATCAAAGAAAACAGAATATGACAGGGAATACAAAAAAAGTAGAGATGGCCAAACCCATAACACCATGACGGAAGAGAAAAACAGAAGTGGCCCCCACCTTTACCCCACCAAAACGTCCTCGACCTCCCCATCAGACTATTCTGAAAGGATCCTGTCATCCAATACCACTCGATTTTAGACTTCCCTAAAACAAATTGCCGCTTATTTTTCCACCGCATACCCACCAGCAAAAGTACTTTACATGCGAAAACGTTTTCCATCAACCCCTAATTAAAATATAAAGTTGGATAGTTTAGGGTATCTAGGAAGGGGACAAGAACTAGAGTTAGAATAGTATCATAGCGATATATTCTCGCCTGTATCCTCTGTCATCCCTAACTATACAGATTATAAACTAGTTAAAATCCCTAGCTAACGACAGGCTAAGAAACAGGTAAATTCTTAATCAGCTTCTAAAGATCAAAATAGACAGACTCCCACCTCCAAATAGAGCTTTTAAACATGTTAGGGCAAATATGCGTAACCATATAAATCCTCAAGAAGAGACATGTAAGCCCTTAACCCCTTCGTTCCTCAAATTCCACCATAATGATGGGGAAAAAACCATTTCATCTCCCTTACCGTAATACATCTTGAATGCAGTTAGAAACTGATATATCCAAGTAATTCCCACTTACCTTCTACCTTAAATTTCAAAGAAATATGTGTGTGTACATTAGAGCTAATCTAGTCATCAAAAACTTGAAGTCAAATTACCATTTAAATTAACTGTAAAGAAAGAAAAAACAATGACAACATAAGCAAATTCTAAAGAAGCATAATAGTAGACCCAGAAGAAGTAAATAATCTCGCATCATCCAAGATTCGAAAACCAATCCCTAACAGGCATAGATCACTCGACAAGAACCCCAGAGGGGGGAAAAAATAATTGCACTGTGATAACATGCTGAAACAACTACAACCCAAAAAAGTAATAAAACAAGGAAACGAAATTCAAGAAACAATACCCAAAAAAAATAAGTACATTAGAATGATCATGGCCAATCTCTGATGTCTGGAAAAACCATAATCTGAACCCCAAAAAAAAAAAACGAAAGAAAAAACTAATTCTAGACTTTCATGGCGATTACAAGGAGATAAAGAAACCAAAAGGCGCACCGAAGTCTACGAAGAATCGAACCATATAAAGACTGATAAAGGTTAAAAAAAAAAAATGGCGATCGAAAAGACGAGCAAGAGTAGCATATAGGAAGAGGCGGACCGAGATGGGTGGTACTTTGATAGAAGTAGGGTTTCCGTCTTTTTTTTTTCGTACTCGTTTTCTTCCGGCGGCGGCGCGGCCTCGAGAACGAGTGTGTTCTGGGGCGGAGGAACGGCGAGGCGAGAGAGATTTGGGAGAGATTACTGGGCGCGCGCGCTCGACATGCACGGCCACGGCAGACGACGGAGAAACGAACACGACTTCGTAAACAGCAACCTTAGAAGCTAAACTATTTTACATGCCCACACCGTGGAACCTGAACAATTCGTACCTTACACCGCGTGCGCCAAATCACCGTGTACGGTGCCACTCTTCTCCTTCGGCACAGCGATGCACCACATCAAAGATGCTCATTCCCACAGACCAATCATCACGATGGGAACTTGATAAATAGGATGCAAAACAAGGGTCTGCAGTTGATATGGTGCATTACACCATATGGCGTGCAGTCCAGGATATTATTTCTTCATCATGTGCTCATCCCAGGAGAAATTATTGATTAAGACCATCCTATCATTTTTTTTAAATTATTTAATAAAAAATTATCACATTATTTATTATTGAAAAAAATTCATTATTATTCAAATTTAATTAAAAAATTTGAATAAAAAAAGATCAAATATTAACTGTGGTTAACTAACTTATAAATTTTACGATTTTAGATAAAAAAATTAGATAATATGATGATTTTTTTGAATGATCCAAAATCTACGTGATGGAATGATTCTAATCATTAATTTTTCTAATCTTGATGATCGGTTTTGAAAGATGAACTGATTTGTGTGGTGCATGATTCTATCGGTGCACGTAATGTGGGCATGAGTTATCTTAAAACCTTACTGACCATCACTGAGTTTTTTGTGATCATCAAGGAACGCAGGTAAACGTTGTGGTGCTTCTTTCGTGGCCGTCTACCGTGGAGAAGCTTACGTCTGCCCCACGTATGTGGGTCAGTCGGGTAATCGGACCGGAATTAAGGACCCATTTGGCGTTTTCCTCGCGGACTCAGTTGGTTTTGGTGGGTCCCAGGTACTTGTAAAAGTAAACAATTCATATATTTTTGATCGGCCTCCGTCTAAAATATCCCCGTATCCAACTCTTTTAACCGTAGATGGATGTCTATAATTAGCTTAAACAAAAAAGATAAAAATTAATGGCTTTATGACTTATATAAACATGGAATCTTAACGTGGGGATTCGTAACAGCTTTTTTGGTGCAGGATTTTTTTTTTTTTTTTTTTGGTAGAATAGTGCAGGATTCTTTACAGCTTTTGGTGTCTCTTTTCTTGCACCACATACGTTTAACCTATCCAGACGTTCGCCTTAATTACCGGTTTCAACATATCTCTTATTTCTTTCATATTTTTTAATACCACAAAAGCTCTCAACTAACTAAAACTCCAGCATTACTAGCAGTATCATAGGACAAATTTACAGGATAGATGAGTTGTTGCAGTAATATGGATGTTCAGCTGGATAAACCACAACAAAATTAAAAATAAAAAATAAAAAAAATCCAGTAACCTTTTCGTATTGCTTTCTTTTGTCCAATCTCTCAACTTTGATTTTTTTTTTTTCTTTGATACAAATCAAACCCTAAATCTTTAATGGTATCTCGCTTCTTCGGCTTACTCTTATCTTCCATCCTAATCCCAACCCTCTCTGATTTTCTTATTGTCCCCCATCACCACTTCACATCAATTTAGATCCAACAACAAAATTCATTTTCTTTTGTTTAGTGAGGCTATAATACTTTATGCTTCAACATAATTTATTTAAAATTTTTAAAATTTATATTAAAATATATAAATCTAGATTCAAGTCAACCAACATCAAATATAGAGCATGAGCTAATAGAATGAGTAGTCCAATACGATAAATTGCACTCACATCCCCGTCTTAATGTGCATGGCCAAGTTATAATGCATTAAGTTGATTAGGTTTATATTCGATCCAAGTTATAATGCCATTATTGATATCAAATATTTTAAGATATTTATATTATAATGATTATTTATAAATTATTATATTAATTATAAAATAATAAATTATTTTTTTTATAGATGTACATGTAGATATATGTTGTAAATAATATTTATTAAAAATTAACTAATTGATGCTTCACGTGCATTGCATGTTCCTTGGCCAAAAGAGATGCAACGCGAGGCGCCATTGCTGATCAAACCGGATCGGTTGGGAATCAACTGTCTAATTACAAACAGTAACCGATTGTCTTTTCTACGTGTCACGCTCGGATTGGAACAGAAAGAGCGTCGTGCAGTAAACACGTGGGGC
The DNA here is from genome assembly GCF_000442705.2 of Elaeis guineensis. Classification (NCBI taxonomy): domain Eukaryota; kingdom Viridiplantae; phylum Streptophyta; class Magnoliopsida; order Arecales; family Arecaceae; genus Elaeis; species Elaeis guineensis. Next base: position 64,868,214 of record NC_026006.2, on the reverse strand, counting down.
CCGTGAAACATTTCTCGAGTGAGTGCTTGCAGTTGGTGATACGAGTTGGGTTTTTTTTGTGGTGAGACTCAGTTGGTACCCCTTTCTCTCTTCACGGGGAAAGCAGGACGATCCCCGAGGAGAAGAAAGGGACAGAGGGCACGATCGCATGAAGGACACTATTTGCCCATACGTCACAATTTCTTTAAGCGGAGTTGGAACGTTGTTCTTTATATACAAACGGACATGGTTCTCACTTCGCAGATTCTGTGTTTGGTCTCTTCTTATGAAAGGTTTAGCAAAGTTGATGGTATCAAGAGACAAGCCTATCCAAGGGAAACGAAAGTAGAAGAGAAAGGAAACAGGGAATACCTCAGTGCTACATTCCCTCATTTCCAAGTGATACGTCAAGGGTTCAAGTTTTGAAATGGTATTATTCCTTCAAGATTTTGATCTCGCCTTGCTTAAAAATTTCACCAAGTATAAATTAAACTTTATCTGATGTCCTCATGCATATTAGTTTGGCATCATTGCTTAATTCATGATGAGTTTGGGAATTTTTCTGAAGTGTTTGACCCCACCCCATCTATAAATTTTCTATTAGTATTATTAAACCTACTATTGCTGCTCAGCTCCGATAGCGCCATGTGGAGTGATCCGCGAGACATTATGATGGATAAAAATTGTCTTTCATAGTGGTCGAATCTACAAAAAAAATTCGTTTGTTGGAGCACGTCCGATGAAAATCCTCTGATGGTTAAATCGGTCGGAGCCTAAGAAACAGATGAAGGAAAGAAGAGACAAGAAGAAGGCGGACTTGTCTCTCTCGACTTTACTTGAGAGTTCTCTTTTTTATCTCTTTATATAGAAATAGAGCTATATATAGACTACTGTGTTGGAGTCACGTAGACAACTAGGAACCTGTTAGACCATAATTTGACGGACTATGGGAGGCTGTCCGAGCCTATGGCACCACCACCCGAGAGGTTGTTTTGTTGCCCATTATTCCATGCTCAGAGTTGCTAGTTGTGGGCTCTGATGGTTAGTCACATGCCCGCATACTGGGTTGATTAGTCATGGATATTAGTCGCAGACCATGGTTGCATCTAAAAAACTGACAGAGCATCTCAGGGATCATGCATATGGCCAAACAGGTTGGAGAACTGAGGTTGAGGTGGGGCTAAGAACTTATTGTGGATATATCAACGTCCGCATGACATATCCCTGCTTGTCAGTCGGCTCCCGACCTTGAAGTCGGTAGAAAACTAAAATGGAGGGTCGGGGGTTGGTCGACATTGCAACATTGTCTGGCCCAAGCACCTGGGCACTCTCCTAACACCCTGGGGCAGTTTCGCCTATCTTGAACATGGGTGATCGACCACGATCCAAAGAAAGAAGGTGGGGTCCGAGAATCAAATGGTCCCATAACACCTATCACACAAATTATGAAGTTATGTGGCTTTTTGAAAAGTTTGATAAATAAGTGTTTCTTGAAACCACTTGTTAAAGTGGTCCAAACCAATCCCTCCCTGACATAATGTAATGTTCAGAAAGATTCAGCACTTAGAAATCGTTTGATTGAAGGTAATCTGATATAAAAAAATAATTTCAATGCCAGAATATCATGTTTGGTATGAAAAATGAAAGAAAAAATGGCAAAAAAATTGATGGATCCTACGCTTATTTTTCAGAGAGAAGGTAAAACAAATATCATGAAAAATTAGTATTTGATAAATTTTTGAGTGGCGGTAATCCATACTTGATAAAAATATTCTCAATAAAACTGTATATGTAATTATTAAATTTATTTTGATGTCTTTTCAAATTCATTCAATAAAAAAATTTTGTAAAAAAATAAAAATATAGATGGTATTATGTAAAGGAGCATATGATTATAGTCATTATATAAAACCTAATTGAAGATGATAATACTATTCTAGTATTAAAAAATTATTTTATGTTTAAAGATATATTCATAAATTTAGCTATATTCCTATATAGATTTATCTCCAAGCAAACGTAATAATTTTTTTTCAATATCATTTTTTAGAGTAATTTTTCATCAATTAAATATAATAAAAATTATTTTTCTCTACAATCATTTTTTTTTAGATAAATAATTTTTAAAAATTATCAGATTATCCTAATATTTTTCTTTTTACTAAAAATATCCGGCTAAATTATATAATGTCGAGTGAGGATCCATCCATATGTTACGCTCAAAGCGCGAAACAGAGGCTTTGTTATGGTTCTTCTTAGTGGATAGAAATCCCAACAAATCTCTGACAAGCATGATCACCGATGGGGGGGACAACACCACCTCGGAGATCCTGAGACGTTTGAGTGTTCCAAATTGCTCCCGTGATCCTTCCCGAGAAACTTTCCCTTGATTCTGAGTGCTGGAATCTGATGGTGACAATAAAACAAACGGATGCAGATATGATAAGTGCACAGCTTAAAGTGAGCAGCCAGGGAATGCCATTACTTGAGCTGGACCACATCAATATATGTGACATATTTCTCACATTCGATGATTTCTTTTTCCTTTTTTCAGAACACGTGGGCCATGGCAAGCAAGCTCAAACATAAAATCACTCTGATGCACCACCACTTGCACCACTCCACTAACTAGACATCAAAATTAAGTTCCCTATGAGAAATAATATGGAAACCCTTTGGCTAAAAATATTGCTATATAATAAGGAAAAACCTGGTTATTTTTCATGGAATTTTGCAGCTGGGATCATGGTAGTATTGACAAATATAAACTGGACAATTCACTAATGGGGAGGTATCCCAATAACCTGACTCTTGATGAGGACATTCTCTCTGTAGATTCTCATTATAGCAAGAGCCTTAGCATTCAGCAATCCTTTATGCATATATGCTACCGAGGTCCCTGTGACTTTTTTAAGGAGTTTCTCCCAGTTGGACGACCCACAAATTTGTGACCGGATCTTTGCATATTATACGTTATATTAGGTTTTCTTTGCGCCTCTGTATTCTTATATTGCGTCATATGTACCACTATGGTGACCCTACAGGGACCTTAAATAAACATCTTATTGCATAATAAATTTTTTTAGCGGTTGATACGTACAATACCTGCCCCTCTGACTCTTAGAAAATATTTGATTGCGGGAAACGGAGGTCTGAAATAAAAATCGGAATGGATGGCTCTCATTCTAGCTGCTTGATTGAAGGTAGTTCCATTCCGATTCCAAAATGAAATGAAAATGGTCTAATTTATTTAAAACTTAATCCCTACTCTTTCCTATGGATTCAAATTTTTAGTCCGGTTCTAATTCTGATCGTAAATCAAATGCTTCGGAGGATTTAATCATTCCGATTCTCATTCCAATTTATTTCGATTTTCATTCCGATTTCGATTCCGATAGTGAAACAAGCACTCCCTTACTCTCTTTGTAACATAATGATTAACTCCTCTATTAGATAATCTCAAAGAGTGGTTATAACATTATGATTAACTTCTTTATAGGCAATTCCGCCAAGTAAGAAGTTTGCGTCCTTACCATTAAGGTACGTATTCATATTTCTACCAGCATGACTTGATAGAGTGTTTGTCTGAATTCGTGACTTGAGCACTGCTGGCTAGCTGCCAGAAAGTTCTAGGTTTAACAAAATTTATAAGCTTCCAATTTTCACCTCAAGGCAGGTTGGGTGGTAGTTTTTATGTTTCCAACAAGTCGCTAACTTATTTCATCCATACTGCAGACATGTGACTGGAATTCTTTTTTCCACTCACAGATGACTAGAAGTCTGATATTATCCTTCAATACCACTGTCACTTGCCCTGTATCAGACTCCTTTTTTTCAATCTAGTGTCTGGTCTTATCAACCACTGCTGTGTGTCTTCTGGTTATATCACACCAGAATTTGATTGCTTTGTCTCCATAGTTGAAATCTTCACATTGGATCCATAATCCTAAGAAAAGATATCCGACCATCATTTTTATGCATGTTGGATCAAATTCTGCTAAGAAGAAAAATGATTTGCTAAATTATGGTGTCGAACCATTCTAAATTGCTTTCTTTCTCATTACTCCACCTTGGATTTGCATTTATGGTCAAAATAAAATTTATTAGTTCCCTCCATCAAATCCTGTTCCTGCTCTCTCATTGTTCCTCTTCTTCCTCTTGGACATTATGGTTCTTCGCACTAGCAGTTATAGAACATTTTAAGATATTTAGCTTTGACGGATTTTGTTTTACTGGTTTTAAACATTTTTTATTTTGGTGGGGGCATCAGACACTTATTTCTTTGAATTCATCCTGCTAATTTTTCTTCATGCTTATTTCAGCACAGTTTCAATTGGAGCTTGTTAAGGATTATTGGAGGTGACTTCCTGTTTTACTTGAATCATGTTCTTGCAAACCAGTGTTTACCAAGCTTTTGAACTTTGAACCTTAATCTAGCGAACTTTGCAATCATGTGGGTGTATTTAATAATCAATGGCGTCTATTTAGCTTTCTTTGTGAGCTCTTAATGGACACTGGCTTTCTTTGCGACCTGTTCTTCTTGTCACCAAGATACTTCTCATCACATTGATACACCTACCAAATTTTGGCTCTGGTTTCAACTTGCTTCTGTCGGCACCCTAGCAATGCTCTACTTTCCCTCATTTTTTTCCTGCCTTCTATTAGGATTATTTGGTCTTCTTTGATCTTAATCCACTTCTATAACCAACTCATTGCCTTCTTTAATAGTGGCACTTGATCCATTCCATCTTTTCCTAAAGTTCATTAATCCATTTACTTGTACTGGACCTCCTATTAATTTTAGTGAACACCACATGGTTGGAACTAGCTTGTCTATTGTTTAGTCATGCTTTAGTGAACACCACATGGGAAGACAGCCATAGTTTAGTCAGAATGTCTCCTGCAAGGGAAACCAGTAACTCACCTAAAATACAAGTTCTCAGGGACATGCTATGAGTGCAATGGCAAGGCTGGCGCCAGCAGAGTGCACTTGGTAGCAGTATTGATTTCAGAAAAGAATGTAACTTCAAGTGCATCTACCATCGGTGGACATTGAAGACATTGTAAACTAATTTCAACCCTCTTTATGATGTTCTTTTATTGGAATACCTTCCATTCCTTTTAGAGGCTTGTATATTTTGCTCCTGGTTTTCTTTTCGAAAATTGTAACGGTTTGCTGATGAAGCTTCATGGGAGCTGAGGTTTTTTTTACAGAATTAGAGGTTTCCACTAATATTTCGATTGGCTACAATGATATTTATATTAATCCATCACATATAACCTGCTCATCATGTGTCAATAAATCTTAGTAGGAGTTGTGGTTTTTGTATACGTTTATGTGTATTTAGTCCCACATTCGCCAGATAAATCTTAAATATCTATAAAAAGTCAAAAAATCCAAATAATATCTTTCAAAGCGATTTTTTGTATGGGTTCAAAGTTATCATATATAATATGAAAGCAAATTCCACTTGGATTTTGATTGACTGCTATTTTATCCATGTACCATATGCTCTGTGTTGCCTTGCTGCTAATCTATATATAATGTTCAAATTTACATCAGGGTTTTTGTATTGACTCCCAACTCTTTGTTTTATCATTTCCTTGGCAGGGTTTCGATACATGGATCTAGATAACGAGTCAAGCGGTAGGGAAAAAAGGATGAAGATTCAGAATTTCATTTTCTCTAATTATAGTTTATTACTTCCTCCGAGATTATAGTTATCTGATAGTTCTGCACATTGCTGAAAAATTTTTCTTGACAATTGATGTTTGCAAGCTATAACAGCAGGTATAGAGTTTTCCACCACAGGAAGAGTTTTCCTTCGTGCATTTTTTTTATTGTTATTGTATGTTCATAAATATGGATGGAATCTAATTTTTAGGACCTAGAACCTATATGGCTGGTTTTGACTGTTGTTTTCCAACTTCTACACATATATTATACATTTATTTTCCACCTTAGAGATAGGGCTAAAATCGGATCGGATATTAGTATATTTATATCTATATTTATTTTATCTGATAAATACAAATACAGATACAGATATTATTCAGATACGAAAATTCATATTCATATTTATTTTAAATAGATATGGATATAATTCAGATAGATATAATTATCGATATAACTTAAATAATTAAAATTTATGACTATATAATCAAAGATATTACTAAATAAATGATAAATTCAGTTAATAACATATTTTTATGATTATATATTTTTTTAAAAAATTAATAAGTATTATAAAATTATATCGGATTACACGTAGATTCGAATATGGAATATATAGTTATCTATCTATATTCATATCTATTTTTCGTAGGTGAATATAGATACGAATACGGATATTAGTTAAATTTTTAAATTTTTATCTGTATATATCCACATTGATTTGGATATGAAATTGAATTTGGATGGATAATATCTATATCATTTTTATCACTATTCGGAGATGCCAAAGTTGCTTTTGTCCGTTTCTTTTTTTTTTTTAATATGCTTTTGGAATAAATATATTTTTTTTATAATAATCACTCGAAATCAACTGCCTTTAGCAACCACCTGATTTAAAACGCTTTTTAATAGGTCTACCCAATAAAGTTTGTTTTTTTCCAACAAATGGGGCCCGGGTGAGTGGAGGGAGTGGCTGGGAGTTTTTTCTCCCACGTTATCTGGCGGGGCCTGCGAGAATTAATATGGTGGAAGCGGAGCCAACCACAGACCAGACCTCCAGGCTACACCATATTCATTTTTATGGAGAAGTGAGCCGATGGAAGCGCAAAAATGAGTTTTTGATATTTTTATTCGGATGGAGCATGGCTTCTGGCTTAGGGACCGGCTGCTTGAGACCGGCTCCAAAGTCATTTCCATGATACGTTAATAGACAAATGAAACCCAATGAGAATGAAGAACAGGTCAGCATGGGCCCAAATTTTCGCTTTATTTATGTGAAATAAAGGGAGATTAATCACTCTCCTGCCACTTAGAAGTCTTCCTTCGACCTCATTGTCTAAATAAAATAATGGTTATGTGGACGAATCTCCGTATTCCTTAACATCTATTCTGTGGGCCTCCCAAACTCGGCTGTTGTGAAAGTTCCAGGCTTTTTCCTTTTACTAATATCTCATGATATTTTTTTTAAAAAATTATTTAGATAGGTCTCTTTTTTTTTTTTTTAAGTAAAGAATTAGATAGCTCTTTCAATGAATATAAACTAACGTTTATATCTTTCATGTGATATCTACTTCGATGCTAAACCATGTCACCATCAATATTAAGTACAATTACTTCATGACATAAAGCATGTCGTCAATGAGGTTTCATTTCCTTGCAATTTAACCTAGGCCCACCATAGTCCTCGGATATTTATAAATTGGAGCGTGAATCTTCTAAGCCGTAGTTGTCATGGGAATTGGAGTCCACGTTCGCTCTCATCTTTATCATGTTATTATTATTACTTTTAGCATACATACAGTAAATCTCATATAGCTTTGATATAAGAAGTTCAGCAAATCCAGGGATAAGACAGCAACCTAACGTTGTTGTACAAAGAAACTTCCAAGAGTTCCAGCCCACGTAATACACCACAACGATTCCCAAAGAGTGGGAAAACTTAGTTTAAGCGGCCATGTTGCCGGAATCTTCATGGAAAGCTCATCCGGTTGGGTTGTAGACGTCATCATCCTCCATTTCGTGATACCCCCATGATCACGCCCGTTAAGTGGACACCTCTTGGGCTTCTATTCTATTTGAAAGTGGGAGTGACGACACCACAATAACCATATTCTATATGTCCACCAACCATGGGCTATTAAAGCCTTTCTGATTCTGATGCCACATCTGTGGAGAATATCCTATAGAAATACCGGTTGTTACTCTGTCTATTCTACAGCCATTTGAAAATCTGTCCAAATCACTATCCATACACTAAGACATTATTAGATGGATCAGATCTCATAGATTAGTCCAAATACCAGCACACATATACAGCAGACAACATGCATCTTTGTACTAATTTTGAATAGCTTAAATATAAGAAATAATATGATGGGTAACTATTGGACTGAATTAATATAAAAAAAAATTTAAAAAAAAATTAGCCTTTTGTTTTGTTTTTTGCCCTTTAAACACCCTCCCACCCGGTTGGACTGAAGAAGTGTTGGATTAACATGAACCGGTCGATGGATCTAAGAAATCCAACCCACCACCAGCCGCTGGATCCCTCTAAATGAATCTTAAGTGGGTCCCACGCTTCCTGAGCCCCACGTGGCCCTTGTGGGAGCTCATCGTACGGGGGATTTCGTGCTGCCTGATGGCGAATCGTGGCGGGGCCCACCTTCCACTATTTGCTAATTTATTTCCTCGCACTTCCTGTTTGTTTCGGCCTCCTTGGTCCGCCTTCGGTGCGTCTTCGGCCGCAGAGCGGGAGCGGGCGTGGAGCGGCGCTCGCCTATCTGTCTCGGTTCCATCCCCCAGAGAGAGAGAGAGAGAGAGAGCCGACGACGAAGAAAGCCTTGAATTCCAAAACCCTAGCGTCCTAGCGAGGTATTTCTTTCTAAATCTTTTCGTCTCTCGCTTTGATGGAACTCCGTCTGAGAAATAGGAAAGAATCGATTATAAGTTTTTAGCAAGATGGAGCCTTCTCTCTTCAATCTTTTTGCTTGCTTAGTTGTGGCTGATTTCATCTTTCTGTTTGCAATATGTTTTGGTTTTGACAGCGGCGAGCCTTCTTTTTGCCCCCCCCCCGGCGGGGGAGGTTGTACTCTTGTTCTTGTCTGATTGTAAGTACGGGATAGGAGGGTGGAGAATTATGTCGATTGCTTCCCGCTTGCATCTTAACCAGATTCATCGTTCTGAGATGCTAAATTATAGTAGCGGTGTGGAGTGTAATGCTATTTTGAAGGAGAGGCAGCTAAAAGTGAGGGGGAATCTTTTGGGGTTGGGTGATTTGGTGAGGAATGCGGAGAGAAGGTCGAAAAGGCTGCATTTCAATGTCGTTGGGCCCAGAAGAGGGCAGCGGATGGTCGTCGCTGCAAGCCCCCCTACCGAGGATGCGGTGGTTATGACGGAGCCTTTGACGAAGGAGGATCTTGTTCAGTACCTTGCTTCTGGTTGCAAGCCAAAGGAGCAATGGAGGTACGCCTCGTGATTCGCTGCAAAATCTCCGGCATTTCTATGTGTTTATTCAATCGTGACATCGTTTCACACATGCTGCTCATCTAATTGTGTGCATATGTAACTTTAATTGTCATTAGTTGGTGTCTCCTGACGTAGTTTATTGAGACGAGCCATCTGATTTGGTATATCCTGCTATTCCTTCAGTTTCCACATTCGATGGGGAGAGAGAAAGAATCATCCTTGTCCAGTTACCATGTTGTCGCCATTTTTGTCCATGAAAACTTGATTATGCAGCTCTGTTTATCGTGAACTTGTACTGATTATGCTGATTTTCCTACATTTCTAGTATTCTCTCAAAATTGTGGCGTGTATAGCTCTATGCTGTCTCTCTTGTTGGTTTGGAAATGAACAATACCATAGGGATCCTGTTTCATATGCACCGAAGGTTGTCCTGCCACCGGGTGCAGGGGGATTGGTGCAAATTCCAGAAATTAGTGTGATACGGGGATGGTTGAATGTGAAGTTGCCAAGCCAGAAAAAATGGGGCCTTGTGTCTTCCTGTGTGCATATGGCAGGCACCTCATGGCAGTTTCATTTATAAATAACCATTTTATTGGTCAATTATAATGATTTTGACTGCTGCAACTTTACTCTGCAGGCATATTATGAGTAAATGTGCACATCTTATTTGCAGTTTCTCATATAATTTTGTTTTGACAGAATTGGTACCGAGCATGAAAAATTTGGTTTTGAAGTTGCAACTCTACGACCAATAAAATATGAGCAAATTGCAGATTTGCTCAATGGTCTTGCAGAGAGATTTGATTGGGATAAAATAATGGAAGGGGATTACGTTATTGGTCTCAAACAGGTGAACACGTTGTTCTCTTTAATAGTGACACATTTTTGCCAATTTTAGACACATTTATTTCTTAAGTCTTGAACATATTTTCAGCTTGTGTGAACATTGCCTTCAATCTGATTGTTTGCCAACTTCCCTGTTAATTGGTAGTTTTCTGCCATGTCAGGCTTGGTATGTTTAATCTTGTAACTTTTTTTAGGCCTCCTTGCATCTTACAAGTCCAAGTAGATCTAAGCCTCTATTAATAAGGGTGCTTCTGCTGGTCTTATTTATAAGGACCATACTACCAATCAGCTCTTTTCTTCAATTCTCTAACACTATGTTTGGGTGTGGATTGAGGGAGGGAATGGGAAAAATATTCTGGGTTTGGCCCCATTCTGGTATTTGATTAAATGACCAAGTCATAGAATCATTTCCTCGTGGATTACCATTTTCTTGAATAGGGAAATTGTGTTTCCGCTCAAAACAGGAGGAGTGGTCATTCACGTTGGATATTTTTGGTAACCAGTATTCATGGTATAAACAGGGAATTAATAATATTTGTGGTATGAATTTACTAGAAGCATCTATTTTATAGACTGGAAATGAACTATTTAATTATGACTTACATCAACAAACATTATTTAACTTCAGCTATATTCGTTAGTCAAAGATTTATTGGAAAAGTAAATGTGGAATTGAGTAGGGGATTTTATACCACCACTATAGTGGGCTAATATGTCTCACAAGCATTGGGGTTGCTAGGTTGATTGAGATCTCCAAGCCCATGTTAATCATGAGATTGTCATCAACAGGGCTGGAGCCATGATTTTTCCTTTGGAGGCCAAGATGATCTTGATCTCCCATTGAGGAATTCTTTCAAATACAATACCCACTCATATCTATAATGATCTAGGATCTCATTCAAGAAAGCTAGTTAGAAGTTATTATTTGGCTTCCTTAGTCCTTTATAAGTGCTCAAGATCTCCCTGGTGCACAATTACACCCACATGGTCCTCACAATATGCTCTCTTCTAATTTGCATTCTTAGAACTCCTAATTTAGAGACCCCAAAAATGCCTTCTCCTTGTGACAAGCATTCTTTCCTGTATTGGAAACTCCACCTAGTATGCCTTCATCCCTAGAAACACCCTCCTGCCCCTCATTGCATAGAGCTTACTAAAGGTTGTCTAATAGTAAAAATCAAGGAGAACGGTGCATTAAGAAACACTAAAATGGATAGGCGAATAAATTTGTACTAGTTGGATTCGATTGCTTTTGTCAAAATAAGAACTGATTTAATTATAAATATCAGTTTATCGGTGGCAGGAGTAGTGGATGACCTTCAACAGATTTTGGACTGGGTGGTTGGAAACCATTAGAAGGTGAATCAGATGTGGCCGCAGTGTGGAATGAGAGGCATGGAAAACTCCATGTTGGAGGATCTTCCATATGCTGGAAGCGAGGGCACAACCAATTTGGGAAGGAGGCACTCTTAAGCAAGTGATTTGTGCCAAAAAAACAAGTAAAGATTCTCTAAGATTTTTCAGGTGACCAGCTGATTGGATGTGTTTGGAGATTTTGATCAACCTAGTAAATTCAATCATTATGAGAGGGGGCAGTGCAGATTAACTAACTGTAATGGTGTCATAAAATCCTTTACTCCAAAAATTAATTTAATTTAGAATATAACTAGCTAAATCAAACTATTTCTAGTTACAAAAACAAAATTAAACATTAGAATGGAATAATCCATCTATTTTCCTACATTTCTGAATTTCTTATTTTCCATTGCCTTTCCATTCTGATTCTATTATAATTCCTCTTTATTCCTGTGAACCATAGTGCAAGTTTCCTCTTATGTGTTTGTCCATACCTCTATTGTTCACCATACTCTTAGTCTTGTTATGCTTATCTGGCATGCCTTCTCTTTATAACATTTTGTTCCTTTACAAGTGTCAAGTGCTTACCTGTAAGATTTTCTTCCCCATCAAAGTGCTTGATTTTCAATTTGTTTTTAAACGAAGAAGTTGGTTTCTGACTGAACAGGGGAAGCAAAGCATTTCATTGGAGCCTGGTGGCCAATTTGAGCTCAGTGGTGCACCTCTTGAGACATTGCATCAAACTTGTGCTGAGGTTAATTCTCATCTTTATCAGGTCAGTTTTAATTAGTTTTAGCTTCCCCATGCTGGAATTGTTTGTTTGTCTGTTTGTCTTTCTTTTTGTTTGAAAGCATAATCCTTGAAAAGAAGATAGTAGAAAATACCTTACATGCAATCCTCAATGATATCTTCATAGCTTCGTGACCAGTCTGTCTTATTAATCGATCATCGACTAAAACATAGTGCAAACAACTTTCAAAATGCTGCACAGTTTTATGTAGTAACATCTTTTCTATTTACCCGTGCATTTTCTTACTAAGAAAATGTGTTCATATTGTTCATTTTAGCTTTATCATATACCCAACTTTAATTCTTTCTGTTCTTATGTCTCCTTAATTTGTGACAATCCTTTCAGCGAAGAAGCATGGATCTGTAACTATGCAACAAAGCGCTTAAAATTTAGTTTCTGATAATTCTATTTAGTTTTCACTTTTCATTATCCTTTGCACTACCATTTGATAGGTGAAAGCTGTGGCAGAGGAAATGGGGATTGGCTTTTTAGGAATTGGTTTTCAGCCAAAGTGGGGGCGGAAAGACATTCCTATAATGCCAAAGGTATGAATTCCTTTTTTGTGTTTGCATACAATGTGCATAGATAATGCACGCATAAGAGTCAGAATATGCTCTATCACATAAACATGTTTGAGTCTATTCCATATCAAGTTCTACTGCTAGTGGTTTCTTTTCTAAGTGCTTCGGGTGCTCTGGCAAGTAGAGTATGTGCCCTATCAAGTAATAGTTTGTAAACCAGTCAATCTTACGAACTAGTATTTTTTTCGATGAGCAAAGTTGGGTGTATGAATAATATTGGATGATCTTATTAATATTATATTTGATGTTTCTGAGTGATATTTAATTATGAATGTATAATGTTAGCTACTGCACCGTAAAATTGAAAATAAATTATAGAAAGCCTCATAGAGATACACAATTTATTTTTCCTACCCACCAAGGAGCTTTTTAGATTTCATGACAATTCCTCCTATTGATTGCCTTGAGCAGTAATTTGGCTATGATGTAGAGGTGTAGGCTTGAGAGCCATTTGCAGAACATATTCATGCTTTTATGATCACATCCTGAAGCTTGGAGTCAACATTGTCTCCCCCGGCTCCCCCAGCCACCTCCAACAAATGAGAGGAAAAAGGGCACTAAGCAAATCTTGTTCTTGCTCTTACTTCTCAATAAAACTTAGACTCTAAAGAAGTTTCAAGGCATGAAAAGAATGTAATTGAGTTATAAGTCCAATTTCTGTATCTTGTAACCATCAGTGTCTAGTTATTTTTCTTTCCACTATAATCCTTGGTTAAAGAGCCTGCTGCAGTACATTCTATGTTTTCCCCTGTATCATAACCTTGGGAATTATTATTTCTCCTTATCTGGTTATTATACATAATTTCTTGATTTGGAATTTTCTAACTGATTTAAATTAACCAGTCTGTACTTATCTGTCTCCAAGGTACCACATGGAACACTTTTTCTCTGTGAACATGGTCTATTTAAATTTATGTCTTGACTTAATTAGGTTTTTGTATTAAGAGATTGTTTTCTGCAGGGAAGGTATGAGATTATGAGGAACTACATGCCAAAAGTGGGTTCTCTTGGGCTCGATATGATGCTCCGCACTTGTACAGTTCAGGTGAATCTTATCTTGAGTTTACAAACACACCACATCACATCTTAGGTTACAGCAAAAATCTTATCTTTATGATGATTATGCTTCACAGAAAAAAATTCTTGCAATTGTAGAGGAAGAATATTGTTAGCAGATCATTTTTTAAGAAAGAAATTTATAGAATGTTCTCTATTCTATAGGTAAATCTTGACTTCAGTTCTGAGTTAGATATGCTCAGAAAATGCCGTGCTGGTCTTGCTTTGCAGCCTGTGAGTATTTATGGCATGTCTTCTGGTGTATCTTCTGCCATTGAAAACAAATCCTTTATTTCTTTAATGTTTAGTCTCTGACTTGTTCTTGAAACAGATTGCAACAGCAGTGTTTGCAAATTCACCTTTCACTGAAGGAAAGCCAAATGGTTATCTTAGCATGAGAAGGTCGGTCATTTTTTTTTTAAATGAACTTTTCACTTGATATACTGGCTATGCAGATATATTCTGAAACTCTCATAATTATTGCAGCCATGTTTGGACTGACACAGATAATAATCGTACTGGAATGCTTCCTTTTGTTTTTGATGACTCTTTTGGGTAAGAACCCAACCCCCTCTCCTCTTCCTTCTTTCCCCTGCTTTTTCTCTTGATTTGGGCTTTTTGCAAACTGTGGAACATTTTCCAAACATTTTTAACTTAATGTTTATCATTTTACTGGATATCTCTTGCAAGAGAATAGTCTTTATGCTTAATGAGTAAATATAATATATAGATAAAACATTCAGATGTTTTGTTTAACCAGCCTTTAAAACTTGCAAGTCGATATAGAAAATTGTATTTTATTGTTAAATCTGTTCCATATGGTACTTATCTTGTCAATCTTGTTCGCAGGAGCAAGGATGAAACAACCTATTAGTGTAACTGAACTGGTCATATGTTAGTTTGTTAACTCTATAACGTTGAATGTAGTTCTTGGCTGCAGTTGAGGATCTAGGTCAAATATTTAATGGTTGTGAGATCTTTTATTCTCTAAATGAATTTTGTTGCCACCAAATACTTGACAATAATCATTTTCATTGCTTTCCGAATGATCCAATGCTTATGTGATTGTCATCTTCTTGGTGAAGCCTGTTATTTTATCTTTGCTCGAGAGAACATCTATTTATCAGAGAGGTGAAGGATGCTGCCCAAACTCTTACATCTAACCATTGATGAAAGGGTTGTCCTGTTGAAAACTTGGTTTTAGTTAATAATCTAAATCTATGGATACTTCTTCCCCTTGCACTCGTCCCTTCATGCTTTCTGATATCACCATAAAGTAATTGAAACATTATTATAATGATAATAATCAACAAGCCTTACCTCTTATATTTGGTGCCTGATGTATGCTTTCGTTATGTCTATCTTTCAAGGCTTTTGCATCTATTCAGTTGCACAAAATATTTGGAAACACTGTCCTAAAGTTTTTCACTCTAATGACGGCTTTATTTTTCCCTATTTTCTTCCAGTTTTTTCTCCTTGTCTTCAAGGAGAAGGGCTTTATTCTGAATGTTATATGCTGGTCTTGTATGCATTCTGTCACCCTCTAATATCAGGAACATGAACCGCCCCTTTGTTTTATATTTATTGGTCATTGATGGCACAGTCCATATTAGAGACTGGAAAACTGGGTTGCTTATCCCACACCCTGCAAACTCAAAGTTTCATATATCACTACTAACTGCTACTCTATGCACCTTGATTGGACATGTATGTTTTGTGGCTTGGGAGCTGATCTTTTATTTGTACATATTAAAGGTTTTCCCGCTTGCTGCTACCAGCTTGAGTTCATTCTGAAGAAATTCTTGGATATGATATTTTGTTTCTATATTTTTTCCCCTTTTTTCTGGTACATGCTATATTTTTCCCTTCAACTACAAAGTAAACCAGCTAATGTGACAAGTTTGATAAAGAATTAAGTTTTATTTTTCCCTATGACTTTGTTTTTTTTTTTTTAATTACTAAGAAGCTTATTGTTAACCAGCTTGGTTTAATTCTTGATTCTCCTTTTTCTTACAGATTTGAAAAGTATGTGGAATATGCTCTAGGTGTTCCCATGTATTTTGTCTATCGAAATAAGAAGTATATTGATTGTACGGGAATGTCCTTCCGGGTATCTTTCTATTTTTAACCTCTTGAATTGGTTTAATTTTGTATTTCTTTTCGTAATATTACTGCACAATCGAGCTGCAAGTTAAAATCTTCATAGCTCATTTTTTTGATGTATTTATTTGAAATATAGTACTTAACATATGTTGTCTGCAGGATTTTATGGAAGGAAAGCTTCCTTCGATTCCTGGGGAGCTACCAACACTGAACGACTGGGAGAATCATCTAACAACAATTTTCCCTGAGGTTTCCTTCATTAGACAATCACTATGAGAGTGATGAAACTTACTATTGCTGTGTTTAAAGATCACCAGAACAAACTAATTTTCATCTTGTTTTCAGGTTAGGTTGAAAAGATACCTGGAAATGAGGGGTGCGGATGGTGGTCCTTGGAGGAGATTATGTGCTTTGCCAGCATTCTGGGTATTGTGGCTTTCCACAGTGATTTAAAATTATATTCTAAGTATATAGTGATGCAGTTGGCTGTTAAAGACTTGGCAATGCCCAACGCATGCTTGATCATAAATGTTGCGCTGGGGAAGTGTTTGGTCTTAACTTTTGATTATGTTGATAATTTGCTCTGCAATATCTAATTATAGCAAGTCTGTTCCGTTTGCAGGTAGGGTTATTATATGATGAGGTTTCATTACAAAATGTTTTAGACATGACTTCTGATTGGACAGAACAAGAAAGACAGATGTTAAGGAGAAAGGTATCAAAGAGAATTCAAATTCCGTACATCTGCATCATTATTATTGAGTGCATGTATCTGGCAGCTTAACTATTTTGTGTTATTTTATGTGTATATCAACTAGTTTGTTTCTGGAGCATACAAGGATAAGGATTCTCAAATTATTATTTATCATGGCACCATCAATTTGAGGATATATTTATGTAATTACAATATTCCAGAATGGATAGTTATCCTACATATTTGAATGTTTACCATTTTTAAGAATCTGATCATAATTATGAGTTGTAATAGGTACCGGTGACTGGCTTAAAAACACCATTCCGAGATGGACTGTTAAGACATGTTGCTGAAGAAGTTTTAAAGTTGGCGAAGGTTATTGAAGTGGACACTTAGCAGTAAATGTGTGGATGGATTGCATGTTATACGATTTTTCCTGAAACATCCTTTTGATAATGTTGCAGGATGGATTGGAAAGAAGAGGTTACAAAGAAGCTGGTTTTTTGAAAGAAGTGACTGAGGTGGTTAGCACAGGTAGTCCCTTTCACCACTTAATATATTATTATTACTTGTAAATTACACTTTTAATTGAAATTAGCATGTGATTGATTGGATTAGTAAGGTAATTTGTTTACTTTTGAAATTCAAATAAGTGAATTGTCTTTACTCTTAATTACATTCTATGCTTGAGATTTGTTTGAGTAAATTGCTTGCTGTAAACTGGGAATAAAATGCAATAATAACCCACACAAAACTTGGTTTCCTACTCGATACAAAAGGTAATGGGAACAGAAAGAAAGGTGAAAGATGTATGAATGCTTCAGTTCTTTAAGGATCTGGATAGTTTATTGCCAAGTTTTCATGAAGGGTACGGTGCAGGTTTTTGCATTGGATATTATATTCGAGATATGCTGAATGTACTGCTTCTGCTAATGGATTTTGTAACAGCATATTTATCATTTTGTAACTAGTTTACACTCACCCAATTTAGCACTTCTGATCCAATTAGTCATGTGACAGGAGTTACGCCAGCTGAGAAGCTTTTGGAGCTGTATCATGGGAAGTGGGGTTGCAGCGTCGATCCTGTTTTCGAGGAGTTGTTGTATTGATGTGTAAAAGATCAAGGGCCCGTTCTTTTGTGGGTAAACAAAATTTACCTAAGATTTTATATTTTTTAAGATAAATATTTCTCAGGCAGGTAAAGTCCCCACTACTGATTATATGAAACTCATGAAGGAATCAGATTTAGGGCCTAATAATCCTCATTCGGGAGGAATGACCTTATTGCTACCGTGGGGGTTGCCCCTCGATGGGCAGAAATTTCATGAAGCGGGAAGAGATTTGCCTGGGTAATTGGAAGGTTATGCTTGCAGAGAAATGCTTTTCGTTGATGGTGGTCCCTGTTTTTCATTGGCAATATTGTAACCAGTTTGCTTATCCAATAAGTGTAATCCATCTAATTGTAACCTATCTAGATCTGCATGTCATGGCAGTGTGATATATATATATATTCAAGCCCGACCCAATAACTTGTTGGGTCGTTATCATTTCCTTTGGATTAGCTTCGCATCAAGTACGTGGATCCTCAGCCTTGTTGCCGCCACGAGTCACTTGTGCCAATATTTGGCAAATATAGTGATTCACTCCAAACAATTTATTCTCTGCATCTCTCTACTTGTTATTGTTATTATATTTTGACGGTTTCTTCAGAAAATGGTTATTCATGTTCTTGTTGGGCTAATGGTGGAGGTGGGGTGGAGACGCACCTCCGGAATTTGATAGAGAGATGACTGTATTTATACTCTTAACATCCTAATCATCGCTTACCCACCTAAAGGAATAAAGTGAAATGAAGTATCATTGAACCAATTGTGCCTATGTGATCTCAAATTGTGGGCGAATCAAAATCTTGGGTTATAAAAATTTATTATTTTATTATGGCAATAACATTTAGTAATAGTTAGATTATTCGGTGTGTTAGATTTTTCTGCATTACGTAATGAAGTATACCGTCGTGCTCCAAAGTTCTGCATTTCTAGTCCATTTCTTAATTTATGTCTATAACTGACTACCAAATTCACATTGAACATGCCGGTTCACCTGCTGATGTGAAAATTTGGTAGCGTTCTATAGATTTGTTGTACATGTAAAGTGGCAGTTTTTTTTTTTTTTTTGGATAATAGAAAGGAGGAGGAGGAGGAGGAGGAGGGGCGGGGAGGGGGTGGGGCGTGATCATGAGAAGTTCTATTCTATTGGAGAATGCTCGATATAGGACGATAACTACGATGGCTCAGATAAATATACCATTTCAGTCCCATCAAAGTACCAGAGGAGTCAGATATCCTCCTTTGCACTCACGTCCCGGCATCTGAAAAATTCTTCATGAAACTTGGGGTGTCTTTGGTCCGTATGCTTCATCCCGGTCCCCATCGATAAGTGAAGAACATTTCTTCACCTTCGAGTTCTCGTACGATGGATGACGGTTGCTAATTTCTTTTGCTCCGGTCTCCAAATCGAAAACTTTAAAACTGTACTTATTTTTTCTCTATTTCGTTACATTGTTTTTTAACTAAACTGACATGTTGACCAGTATTTGATCGTGCTTTGAAATTATGGCTCTCTCTTTAAAAAACTTTATTTTTTACCAGCAAATGGGGGTATGCGGTCCTACCCTATCGACCTCTGAACTGGAAGCAAGCCTTCGCGGAAAACCCTCATCTTTTTGAAACCTCAAAACCCTAAATTCCATCCTTTTTCTCGTTCATTATTTTATTCCTCGAATGAAGTTTTCAGGTCTTTCATCATTGGCCCATATAATCTGGGAATCGCTTCTTCTTATTCGGTTCCTATTCTTAGGGCATCCGGTCTCGAATTTATGCTCTTCTTGATTGATTTCAATTTCTTTCTCAAGGACGCGGATCGTTTATAAAACCTTCTTTCCTTCGGACGTTCATTGGTGAGGAAAAACTGAGGATTTCATTAGAGAAATATAGCTTGGAGGGGGGAAGTTTGATTTTTTTTGGTAGCAATTTCTTAGTTCTTAGCTAATTCCCGGTTTTGCATCAATTCAATCGAGTATTGTGTGGTTGGTATCAGATTCTCCTGGAAATTTTGTTTTGATTAGTTTAATTAGGTCGGAAAGTAATTAAAGGTGAGGACTTTTTTCCTTTTTAGGGACAAAGATGAACTCTCTCCAACTCCAATCCGTTCAGGTCTCTCCCATTTCCTCCACGACCGACCTCCCTCGCCTTTTTAGGCTCCAGAGAGTGAGAAGAGTTTCATCAGCTGGACCCCGTATTCCGCGCATTTCCTCATGTCTCGCTTCGGAAACAAAGCGGAAGGCAGATCCTTCAAGCTTTGGGAAGCCAGTATCCAAGGAGACCAAAGAGGTTATGGATACAGAAGCGAGCGTCTTTGTGCAGACATATGCTCGAGCACCTTTGGTGTTGAAGAGCGGCAGAGGATGCAAGCTCTATGACGTTGATGGAAGAGAGTATTTGGACATGACGGCTGGGATCGCGGTGAATTCGCTCGGGCATGGCGACCCGGACTGGTTGAAGGCGGTGGTCGAGCAGGCCAATACTCTTACTCATGTCAGCAATGTCTTCTACTCAGTCCCTCAGGTGAGGGCTTTCTGGCCTTGGAAAGGGTTTTATTGGTGCACCAAAATCTGTACTTGATAGTTATATATGAACAGTTATATATTCGAATGTTACACCTTCCAGGTATTTGATAAAAGGGTTCTATTGTTTCTTCGAGAAAGGTTTGCATTGGTTGTTACTTGTGGACTGCGTACAATATTTGGTCAGTTTGGTTTCTTAACTATCAGGTGCATTAGGTTTCTTTGGATGAATGAGTATGCATGATGGTACCCGGTCTTTCATTTTTGTCAGCTAAAGATATAAATCCTTTTCTTAAAACTGCATGATGAAAGCCACACTGTAAATAACATGCCTGATTCCATCTATTCAGGGCTACATTTGTAGCAGATATGTCAATAAATAAGTGCAATGGAGGTGAGAGTAGGATGTTTAATTAATGCAATAAGTGTCTGCTTGGAACAGGTTAGGCTGATATAGTGCTATCTCTGTTGCTTTATAGGCTTAGTGGTGCCAAAAGAAATTCCAAGATGTTCCATAGAACAGAAGCTCCCTTGTTTTAATCACAAAAGTTTGTTTTCCCTTTTTTCTGTGGGGATGGTTGGGTGGGGCAGCAGGGATTGGGTGGATAGATGAGTTGTGGGCCTTCATCAATGGGAATTAGCTTTGTAGTTTATGCACAGATTATGCTTCTATATTTTAAGTTTGTAATTCTGAGAAATGTTCATGATATTCCAGATATCACAAGACTCTTTAATCAACAAATCTGGCTGCACTATTTGTTTAATTAATTAAGAAGGCTGCATAATCTCCAGCCACATTTTGATCGCATTCATATGGCATAAAATAGAAACTATTTTCTAGATGAAGAACTTGTATCTTCTTTTTGAGCATCTTTTGTTTTCCTTTTTCTAAGTATCTTCTTTTACCTTCTCTTAGTTACTGTTCATGACCTTGTTTGGTTTTGCTGTTAATAAGTTGATCCTCCTACTTATCCTGCATAAGGACATGAGGTAACATGCAACTCCTTGGAGGTACTTATTACCTTATCTGGATGAAATGAAATGTAACTCCTTTGGAGAAATCATAATACAACTGCCTGCAGCATTTATTATCTTCTGTGGGACTGTTGCATAACCGGTAGTGGTCGCTTTTTAAGTCCTGTATGCGTTTTTCAGTTTACCGGTGGTTAACATGCATATATCATGCGGCTGCAGGTGACACTTGGAAAGCGCCTGGTGGACTGCTCCTTTGCAGACCGTGTTTTCTTTACAAACTCTGGGACAGAAGCAAATGAAGCAGCTATAAAATTTGCTAGGAAATTTCAGAGATATTCACATGCTGATGAGAAGCATCCTGCTACAGAGTTTATTGCTTTTACTAACTGTTTTCATGGAAGGACGATGGGTGCACTTGCCCTTACTAGTAAAGAACACTATAGGCTACCTTTTGAACCTCTTATGCCTGGAGTCACATTCATAGAATATGGGAATATTGAAGAATTCATGAAAACAATAAAATCTGGCAAAACAGCAGCAGTTTTTGTGGAGCCTATTCAGGGTGAAGGTGGGATATACAGCACTACCAAGGAGTTTTTGCAGACGCTGCGCACAGCCTGTGATGATGCGGGAGCTCTATTGGTTTTTGATGAGGTATATGCAGTTTACATTATTGCTTTACATAAATGCTTTGAAATTTTTCTTTTTTGCTTATTTGATTATCTTCATGTCTAGCTGTTTGAGCATTTAATGCTTTGTGCCATCATTATGATCTGTGTGAATATGGTGAAGGTGTGTGTAGCTAACAAATACTTTTCTTTTCTAGGTTGTGCCATCTATTGTATTTTCTGATAGGTTATGATAAGCTAACCTTTATATCTGGTAATCTGAGGTATGCAAATTTTTAGCCATAATTGATAGAACATCTACAGCAGATCATTCTTTTCGCTGATGAGAAAATGTGAATCTTTTTGAGCGCCATATGAGAAGATTGACTTTCTTCTTTCTTTTCAATAGGATTATTTTTTTAAAAAAGAAAACAAGATATTTAAAGAAACTTACCATTATTGGGTGTCTACTCAGAGATTCTTACTTTTTTGGCAAATGTTTATCTGCCACTGTTTGTAGATCTGGTGTACCCTGATGGCCACATCACTTACAGATTGATACTTGATCTGCCAGTTTATATCAAGTGGTTAGCATTATCATAAAATTACTTGTCCGAAAATAATAGTATAAATCACTAATTTTTGTTGCTTAAGAATATATAATTTTTTGGAAGAGCACAGTTATGGTAAAAGAGGGAAGATCTTGGCACAGCGATAAGGTTGCTCCATTGTGACCTGGATGTCATGGACTTGAAACATGGAAACAACCTCTCCCCATGTGGGGATAAGGTTGTGTAATCTGACCCCCCTAGACCTTGTAGTGATGGGAACCTCGTGCACTGGGATACCACAATTATGTTAAAACATGTGAATATTTTTGAGTTCCTCCATTGCTACCAGAGCCATCTTTTGTTCGGCTGATATCTAATAAATGTATTGGAAGTGCCTTATCAGTTGTCAAGTTTACCTCATATTGTGATAGTCTGATTGAACAATGAAAATGCGGAAGATTGAGGACCTTATGCTAACAAGGAAATATTTACCGTACTCATATCAGATCAACTGTTAGGTAGAATTTCCCCATTTTGTGCCATGAAAAAATTTTAAATTAATAAAACCAAGAGTTCAGGTTTGCAGTTATGTGCAATACTCATGTGTAGATTGGTGCTTCGTCATTGTGCATAAACTTGCCTGGACAAGAGTGAGAGCAAGCAGCCTATAGTGGGGTAGGTATTAAGTTGATTGGCACTGTTTGACATGCAAGCACGATCTTGTGTAGGTAGCTAGCCATGTGCTGTTATCATAGTTGTACTCTGCCTCATTTCTGAAATTAGTTTCATCATGAAATCAGATCTTGTCTCCTTCTCCATCTGGGCTCTTGCCAAATCTAGGAAATGCTGGTAGTTTCCCGTTCAGTCACATAAATTGCATAACCAACATGGAGATCGTTCACCTCCAAATGCCTGTTATGGCTTCATGGCTGAACCCTCTTTTTCTCCCTATAGTCACTGTCAAGAACTTGGTACCAATTCAGAGGATTACCGGTCATGAAATGTTCTCTGACTCTAATGGATCTCTACTTGATCTATGCATGACTCTATCTGAATGGAATATGGCTTGTTGGTTAAGGTTTTAAAACTCACTGGTCTTTCTGGCATCATTTCCAATTCTACATACCTGATTTTGCCTGTTCGATGATGCTTGTCAAGGAATTCCAATGTGAATTGAGTACCAAAACAATGTCTTGTATCACGGGTGGAAATTTGCAAATCAAGAACCCAGTTTGTTAGGCCAGTATAATATTCACGAGAGATTAATTTATTTTTGGTGATTTTATTATTTTATTGGGTCTTGGCTGGACATGTTAATTTCGATACCCTTTTACAACTAACAATTGTAAGTTGTGCTTGGTTGTACCATCAATTGAAATTAAAAGGTTATGCATTTCTGTCCCAAAAAAAAAAGAGAGAAAGGATTTCTGTAGAAAAAAATGTCATCCATTGGCTTTTACACTTTTTATATGTTCACCAATCTTTTATCAATATTTAACTCATTGGGCTTGATATTTGAATGTGACCTTCAGTAAAACCTCTTAAGTTGAGCAAATATGATAATTAGCTTTGTGAAGGCTGAATCCTAGTAGGTAAGATGAGGTCGGCAAATAGTGGCATCTTCTGCAAATCCACACGAATATAATTAGGGACCCCATATCATCACATTTACTTAGAAGAAAATGACTTGTAGGTAGCTGTTTTATTTCTGTGGAGAACAACTACAAATGGACAATGGGATGGCCATTTGCGTGGTATGTGTTGGTCCAGTTGCCATCATACCTAAAGTGAAGGTTTGCTTAACCTGGTCACCCAAATCATTAAACTCCGAATATATTGTGGTTAAATAATATAAAACTTGCCTTCTTCCATCATGATAGACCTTGGGATTTGTTTTATTTGACCTACCCTTTCATAGTTTTGTTTTTGATGCTATTTGCATGTTAGTCTAGATCCATGAAATCTAGAATGTTTTCATCTTTCTATTATTTTTTTCCATTTTTTTAATACTATGCAGGTCCAGTGTGGGTTAGGCCGAACAGGTCACCTCTGGGCCCACGAGGCATTTGGTGTGACCCCTGATATAATGACCCTTGCTAAACCCCTTGCTGGTGGTCTACCAATTGGTGCCGTCTTGATCACTGAAAGGGTTGCAGCTGCCATAAGCTCTGGGGACCATGGAAGCACATTTGCTGGTGGACCTCTTGTATGTCATGCTGCCCTAGCAGTGCTGGATAAAATCCGAGAGCCCAGTTTCTTGGCCAGTGTAACCAAGAAAGGCATCTACTTCAAGGAACTATTGATTCAGAAACTGGGAGACAGCCCCCATGTGAAACAAGTGCGTGGGTTTGGGCTTATTGTTGGGATTGAGCTTGATGTGCAAGGTTCTCCGCTTGTCGATGCATGTAGGGATGCTGGCCTTCTGGTTTTGACAGCTGGGAAAGGAAATGTCATAAGGCTGGTGCCTCCATTGATCATATCTGAGAAGGAGCTGGAGCACGCAGCTGAAGTTTTAAGGGAATGTTTTTCTGTACTTGATGCTAATACATCAAATTAAGGGACGGAGCCGGCAGGCTTGTAAAAGTCCTGTATTTTTATTTTGGTTTTATTACATCTAGGGAGGGTATGTGCAGTGCATGCGGTGGAAGCTGAAAACTTAACCGAGCGACCGTATCGATCCTATGCAACCTAGTTGATGATATGGTTATGGTTATGCAAATAAAGTAACATCCTAGTATGTTAATTCTACAGCTGAATATTCAGCAAACTGATTACTGGTACCTAACATTTGGGGTTGATAATGATGTCGTGATTTATATGTGCTAGTGGTCTTGATGTAATATAATGCTGTCACGATCCTCTGTGTTCTGCATCTGTTCTATTGTGTTGCTGCATCTGTCAACAGTCTCTTTTGTAATGTTTGTTTTCTTAGATTTGTGACGGCATTTCTTCTTTTCACCAAAGTCTTATTTTTTTGTCACTGAAACTCGTTTTGCCATCCTGGATCAACAAACTTGCCTGGGCAGGTGTGATGTGATGGCATGATGCATGCCAATGAGTAGCAGTAATCTTATAGCGATGTGTTTCAGTTGGATTGTCACATACAATTCAACATGAGAGCATCAATTGGATGTTTGTGATCCCATCATGTAGTGCAAATGACTGATTCAGGGTTAGTACATGATCAGTGGATGATTTCGGTCTCACCAACTTTTTTTATTCAGTTAAGGATACTCAGTGGATGGTCGTGCAAATCTAGTTATTTAAAAGCTCATTGATAAATCGGAAGAGCTGACCGTTACTAAGAAATATAAAACTAATTTGTAAAATATTAAAAAATATCAAATATTGCTCAAAAAGAACACCTGATTATCCTAGAAAAAAATTTTAAGTGATCTCTCTCTCTCTCTCTTTCTCTATTTATAGAGCAAGAAGGAGGTAGACTTAGTTTCATTTAAGTGGATCTCTATTAAGATCAGGTCAGATTTATATTGGATGATTGACATCTTATGTTTATGATCCAAATTGTTTAATGTGACCTACTACTCACAAGCTGTTTTGCATTGCAAAAGATTGTATAATTTAGAGATTCTTAGTCTTTGCAGCAAGTGCTCGAGAATTAGATAATTTAAAAATATTAATATATATATATATATTTATTTATTTATTTATTTGTTCCTTGATATATAGACTCTGGATCTCTGAATCACATAATTTTTAGTGTGTAAATCATCGTCCGATATAGATCTGTTTTGATCTGCATGAAGATCCATTTGAGTGCAACCTATGTTTCAAAGGTGTGGTAGAGAACAATAGGGATCTCTGTTCTGCCACAATTTATGTTTTTCCATACCTCTCGGCTGGTTAAACCTAATTCTACTCGTGCAACTCTGATCCCCTGCTGGGAATTTGCTACGTTTCCTTCTGTTATGTTATCAAGGATCCAAATTCTCGTGAGGTAATTGGTTTCTGTCATAAAAAATAACTCAGCAATGGCGTCTTATAAAAGGACATAGAAGCTGAATCTATGCTTCTTGTACTTCATGAATCATGATTAGTGGGGCCATTAATCATATTGGTAACTCATATGCATGGTTGATTCAGTAATCTGGAGAACATGGACAGCTTTAGCGTAGGGAGTGTAAACTGAGGGATGAGAGTTGCTGGTTCTGGCAAAGTTGGTGCATAGCGTAATACTGTCATGTAGTATGGAGCATTTGAGCTGTCGATGATTCCTATCCTGCTAAAATGTGAGTTTCAGTCTGAGTAGAATGCTTGCTTGCTCACTGCATGGCGCCTATATGTGTAGGTGGTTTCTCTAATGTGTACATCTAACTCTTTCATGTATCTTTGTAGTTTTTACACAGTATTGCTTGTACTCCCACAATTATTATTGGCAAGCAGGTGAAAATCATCTCTAATTTTTTATTCAGCGAAGTATCATCATTGTTATGTCTCCAATATGTTCAATAAAAGGTTCTTGCATAATGTTAACAATGAAGATCTCGGAAAAGACTAACCAAATGTTTGAAACCAGAACATTGGCTCAAGGCTGCGAAGGATTTATACTAACTGCATTTAATGGAATTGTTTGGTTGTGGATGCCTCTCCAACATTTGTTGCAGCAATCCCTTCATTATCATTTGATTAGATCGTCCTGATAACGGCCATGGAACAACTGATTGATATGGGTTAATTGTGATGGAACAATTTCAGGAGGATGTGCCACCTTTTTTAAGCGGTCTTTTCTCAGTTGCTGCAACATCCCCTGACTCAGAACTGATTGTGACTCTGTGAAGAAAATATGGAACATCGAGAGTGGTAAGAAGGATTCAGAGAAAGAGAAAGAATGGACCTTCAGCTCATAGTCCGGTAGGTGAATTTTAGTTTAATGAGCAATCTGCTTTATGGTTAGCCTATATCTGATGCCATTGAAGGCTTATTTCAGGACACAGGTCTCAACAAGAAGTTCCTCCATGTGGCAAGTAGAGAAAAGGAAAAGAATATGATGGAACCGGAGATACGCTTGATGATGCTACTGGTGCTGTGTGTGAAACTTTGAGGAAAGATTTTCCACAATGGTAAAGAACTTGTTGAAGATAACACATGTTACCAAAAAAAGAACATAATCCTTGTCACCATGAAGACTGAAGTTCTGGTCAAATCACTAAAATAGAGTGAAATAAAGTAACCATCATCCATTTGACCGCCATATTAATATCATAATTGAGAATTGATTAACGAATGTACTGTCCTTTTTCTTTTTTCATTCAGCTGTATGACAACTTGTGCTAGTCTTTAAGACATTGATTTCATCCTTCTGAGCAGCTCTCAGTTGTATCTATTCCATGTTTGAACTTCTAATGTTTTCTTGTGCAATTGCAGTCTCCATGATTGTCTTCAGATTCTTGTTTGTTAGTGCAGACTAAGGGTTGATGCATATTGATAACTCAGATGATCATGAACAGATCCCATTTATTTTTTTATTGAAATGTCTGGCGACATTACCACTCTTCTGGTGAAAAGAAGGGGTAAAATATGGACAATTGCATCGTAATAATTTCCCTGAAAAAAAATCATAATAGATTCCCTGAACTTCTTTGGGAAGAAGTATAGGGACTATGAGTTATCTATAGCACGTCCATTTGCAAATGTGTATTTCGATATCACTGAGCTTATTATCTTGCAGTGTGAGAGGATCAAGGGTCATACATGTACAACTTTGCGTAGGAAATGAAAAAGAAATCAAAATTTACATCAATAATGGAACAAGAAAGCCAGATAAAATTATTTACCAATATTTCCTCTCGTTCTGGGCTGATGGTAAAGGGTAGTTATCTTTCCTTCCGAGAGGGAAAAAGGAGGTTCGGCATTTTTTCAATTCATCTGAAGCTTAATCTTGACAAGAGTGGGCATCTCTTTCTTTAATCTGAAGACTAATCTGGACAAGAGAAGAGCTGGTAAGGACAATGGAACATTTAGTATGGTAATAAAGGTTTTTGTAGTTTCACCTCTTCATAATTTACAGAACATGATCTTCAAATCTAATTATTTTAAAGCAAAGGTAAGTCTTGACTGCTAAAATATATATAAAAAACGATTTACAACATGAGAAGGGAAAGTTACTTGGTTATCTAAGTGTAATTATTCTCATTAGTGCTTCTACTTAATTCATATCACCAAAGTAGAGAAACATGGTTATCTAAAAAAAATCTGCTCACCTCTGTAATTTTGTCTTTCGGATTTGTTGTTTAATAAAATAGGGGGAAGCACTTCGCTTCCTCCTTTTCCACTCAAAAAAAAAAAAAAAAATTCTGCACCTCTATTTCTGTATCATAAATCCAATGCAATCATTCAACAAGAAAGCCATACTCACCCAAATCCTCATAGACTCCACAAGGTGGGTGGGGCGGAGGGGTCCCATTGGTGGATGTTGGCAGAAGAGAAAAGGCAGCAATCTTTCTTAGCAACTGGGTCAGAATCTCGAACCTGAACTTGATGAATAGCTGTCAAAGATGGGCCTTGGATCTCGTGGCCAACTACCTTATTTTCGATATGACTCTCCATGAAAGAAACATATATAACATTTCTTGATTATGCCAATATGTGTGTGTGAGAGCAGGTGCAATAGTGAAGAGAAGGAGAGATGCAGCTTTCAGTTGGTATAGGAAGCTTTCCATTTCTGATGGAAATGAGCTCAAAAGGTGCTTGAAAGCAAAAATGTTCAGTGGTTGGAGAAGCATTGTCCTTTAAGAACAGAAAATAATGAGCACTGGTTGCATTGGTTGGAGTAGCAGTCTACATCGCTTTTTCTTTACTCTTACTCAAAGACCATTAACAAACCCCACACAGCACTACCATCTTTTTCCTCCTTCCCTTTTTCTCATCATTCTGTAGCACCACCACCCTCATGTTCCCACTCCCCTATATCCTTACACTGGAAGAAGCAGTTCTCAGTCCTGACCTTCTGCCTCCACTCTGCGTCGATTCAATGAAGATGTCAAGAGGGAAGCTCCCGCTCTCCGTCATGGCGGTCGTCATCAGTGCCGTAGCATTGGCTGGGGTGATCTTCACCGAGGACCTCCGAGCTCTCACCGGTACATTCATCTTTAAGCTTATTGCTTGTTCTAGAAAGGATGCAGTTACCAATTCTAGTAAGGTGTCTTCAGGTAACTGCACCTTGCAGCAAGTTCACACCTTTGTAATGCTAAATGTGATTTTTTTTTTTTAATTTTTTTTTGTATGAATTGTTCTTGTTCTTACTAGAGGAAAAAGAAAAGGCCTCTAATGAAGATGATATTGTCGATGAAGATAAAATCTCATTCAATCCAAATGAGTGCAGTGTAATGAATGGGAAGTGGGTTTTCAACAGTTCTAAGAAGCCTCCCTATACTGATCAGACCTGCCCATATGTGGATAGACAAGTGGCTTGTATGAGGAATGGAAGGCCGGATATGGATTACTTGTACTGGGAATGGCAACTAGATGATTGCAACTTGCCTAGGTTAGTGTATTGAAATCTCACTTACCTAAACTTGGTAGTCCTAGGAGTGCTTGAAAAAGGCTTATACATCACATAATGTAACATTACTTCTCATAGATTTGATGCTGCTGATGTGCTTGAAAAGCTAAGAGGAAAGAGGTTGATGTTTGTCGGAGATTCGCTGCAGAGAGGACAATGGGAGTCATTTGTCTGTCTGGTAGAATCTCATATACCAGAAGGACAAAAATCCATGAACCGCAGTCGAAAATTATCCATCTTCAGGGCAGAGGTATTGTGCTTTGACAACTTGTGAAATAGATGAGGCCACAGGTCTAGAACTGATACTATGACTAAGCAGGCTCTTCAATTGATTGATAGGAGTACAATGCTACAATAGAATTCTACTGGGCACCGTTTCTTGTGGAGTCCAATTCTGATGCCCACATTATCATTGACACAAGCAAGAGAATTTTACATGTAGATTCCGTTTCCAAGCATGCGCAACATTGGATAGGAGCTGACATCCTTATTTTTAACACCTATGTTTGGTGGATGAGCGGTCATAGGATCAAATCTGTGTAAGTGCTGACTTCTGACACTGCTCTTCATTTGGCAATTCAAGTCTAAGAAGAGAATGTACTTTATTATGCAGTTATTATGTCTTCATGATGTTACTGTATTCAGGTGGGGTTCATTTGCTAATGGGGATGAAGGGTTCGAGGAGCTGGATGCTGTTGTTGCTTATAGAATTGGTCTGAAGACATGGGCCAATTGGATAGATTCTAATGTGAATCCAAATATGACCAGAGTGTTCTTTATTACAATGTCCCCCGCACACATAAGGTATTCCAATGTTTTCTGAGCTTTTAAACAATACTGAAATGTAAACTCAAAAATCTTTGATTTTTTTCCTCTCACTCATTGCAGGAGCTCAGACTGGAACCACAAGAAGGGGATCAAATGCTACAATGAAACAAGACCTGTCATGAAGAGAGGATACTGGGGAAGTGGATCAGATAAAGGGATGATGAATGTGGTTGCAAGTGTTGTTGGACGAATGAAAGTCCCTGTCACTATAGTGAACATAACACAACTTTCAGAGTACCGAATCGATGGCCATGCATCAGTTTATACAGAATCACAAGGACAGAAGTTAACCAATAAGCAGAAGGCTAGACCAAGACTCTACGCTGATTGCATTCACTGGTGCTTGCCAGGAGTTCCAGATACATGGAATCAGCTTCTTTATGCTTATTTGTGAAATGAAGGGCTGAACAAAGACATGTAACAATTCAATTCAAATTTCCCAGGTTTCTTTCCATCCCATTACCACAATGCTTCAAAGACAAGATTATATTGTTTAATCACCTTCATATGAGACAAATAAGACAATGAATTAAGCTATACCTAAAGTGAATTAGGCACTGATGGTGAGTGCTGAAGTTGCCACTTCGGCCATTCTTGGCTTCATGTTGACCATTTTGACAGGGGCCTTCCTAGTGGCAAGAGAAGTAGGTAGAAGGAGATCATAGGCCGAAAAATGAGTGATCCAGATTGTTTGACCACCGAGCATCCCCCTCAATAGCCTCAACCACACTTGCACCCCCAGCGACCATCAATCTCGTAGAATTCTGCAGCACCGAAATTAAAACAAATTAAAACAAAATATTCTCATACTCCTTAGGATTGTCTACCGAAAGGAGAAGAGTGAACTTGGTATTGGCCTTAAGGTTAATCACCTGTGGAAAGAACTTTAAAAGATCATTCTATGCTTGTAGGCCTCTTTTGTGGCGGGTGTGTTGTGTGGGTATATGTGCTGCATCATTCTATCCGTGACCAAAGATGAAGATAGAAGTATTTTGGTGAAATTGAAGTTAGAGACAGAAAACAGAGACAATAGAAAAATGATGGATAGAAAGATAAGTACACGAATTACATGTTCTGCTGCATGAGCCTTCAGTCCATCAATCCAACTGCAGCCAACACCATCACTAAACTGCTTCTTTTGCCTACAGAGAATATGCTGCAGAGTCGAGAGATGCAATTTCTTATCCAAGAAAAGCACACAAGCTTCCACTCCCCATGCAGATGTTGCTTTATTATCTCTTAACCAATCATACAGTGAAGAGTTTTTATCTGTAAATGAAATGATACAACTGAAATCATCATTAAAGCCATATATGCAAAGGTGCCTAGTGGAAATATAAATTAATGGCATCCAAAAAGCTCATCTGAGCCTTGACCAGAGATCACCAACTTCACTCCTAATGATTTAAATCTTCTGAGCCGTAAGAAACATGGGCGTGCTAGCGATGGTTGTATTGGCATCACACTTTTCTGATGCAATAGATTACATCCTTGACAGCATCGACTCCATCCTATCAGTTAATATGAAACCTAGAAGTTCTGTAACTGAACAAAAGTTCGCCTTTACAAAGAAGGCACATAAGGAAGCCTACTACTTTTCAGTGCTTGAACAGTGAAGTACTCATGGTGGACAATTCCCAGATAATCAGCAATCTCCCTTGCAGCCAACAAATTTAGTGAGCCCTGCAAGAAAAGGGGGATATGATCAAAACTGCAGAACTTCCATGTTCCTCGGGAAACTCGAAGGAAAAAGATTATGGAGCCTTTTGTCGATGTCTAAGTCTTTTACTTCTTGATCTGATGGACTCGACTGATCAATCTCCAGATTCTTCCTGATACCAACATTATAAACAGGGGAAGTTGGAGTCTGCATCCTGATTTGACTCCAAATTTACATTTAGTTTCTGCAGCTGCCATTTTATTCATGAACTATTATTTCAATAGCCATTTAGTATTTAGTCTCTGATCCTTGTATAAAATGAGCCTAACTGTGTATTGGGAGCTAAATGTAAATAATTAACTGTGCAAAGACCAGGTGTGCAATAGCAGTCATGCAAAAGACCAGGTGCTGAGTTCCCGTATAAATACATGTTGGTCATGGGCCAAAATCCCATTCTTGGACATATGTCAACAAGTATATGCAATGCCAATTCCAAATGATCCACCCAAATTCCTCTCCCTTTTATGGCCCAAAACAACCTTTGATCATTTAAATATCACTGCCATGTGACTGACTATGCCAATAAATTAATCGTTTCTTCTTCTTCTTCTCCTTTTGAGGGGAAGTATTTGGTTCTCACAACCTTGGTCCAGGTTTAGTTCATCGAGGCACAAGATGTGTGATCAGAGGTGTGCTAGGTAAATCTCGGGCTTATCTTTTGTGTCCTGGTAACGCAATAAAATGTTAAAGCTATCTCATGACTTAAACATGTGGATATAGGTCCCTGTTAGCAAGTATTTAAACAGGTGGATGTACGTCTCTCTTGGGTCTTGGCAAGTAAGACCACTGATGTTTCCATATTGTGGCTTCGAAGATTGCTTTGAGTTGTTATTCAGTAGCCAACAAGCGAAAGTTATGCTATTGCTGGAACACAAAGCAATCATAGTTTATTAGTCAGGGTTAGTATGGAAAGTAAGAATGAAAAAAAAAAAAAAAAAAATATTACGCGAACCGGTGGGCAGTAGGAAGAGGAATAGCGTAGAAAATAATCCTTCAACGTCGCATGTTCTTCTCCACTCTAGAAAGGAGAATTCAGACAGATTAAAGATCTAGGACAAGTCCTTGAACGGAAGATGCCAAAGCGTGGTTGGTTCAAGACGGATACAGGTGAAGCAGTGAGGGAACGTGAGAAAAGTGCTGAAAAAGTAGTGTAATTATGAGTGACGACATGGAAAGCCAACCTGGGCTGTGGCCAGTTAATGTTAGGTGGAAGATGTTCGAAAGGTTGAATTATTAACTCTTAGAAAGAAGTATGACAAGATATGAAGGCATTGGATGCATGTTAGTGGTGTCTGGATTGGTTTCTTGCCCAACACTAACTACACAATCTTGGCTGTAACGCTAATTTGGAACTCATTCTCTAGGAGATGACGTGGATGTGTAGGCAGTTCTAACACCTGAATACGAAGTCACCACCATGATGTACTTCAAGCAAGTTCTGTGAATTGTCGTTCTTTGGCTTTTGTTGACAAAATTTATAGTCAAAACCAAGAAATATCCAGAACTAACTTTCTACAGTGGATATATCTTGCATCAAAAATAATTCAAATTGGGTTTCCTTTACTCGTATATCACACCGATACCATGCAGCAAATTTGGGATCCACGTTTAGATCATCCACTGGTCACTTTGAATTCCATGCAGACGAAGTTCGGAGTGCTTTGAGATCTATGCTATGATGGAGTTCGGAGTGCTTTGAGATCTGTGCTATGGGTGATCCGATGATGGATTTGTATGAAGGAAGGTGAATCTTTCTTTCGCCTAAAAGATGCAATCTTGGAACTAGGACTCATGGTCTCAACATTTGGGACCACTGCCAAGCAGTAAGAAGGGACTAAGGAAGAAGAAATTATACCCTTCACCATATGCATTACATGGTTATGCATCATGTCAATCATGCATCTTGGTTCCTGTAGATCTCATTCATCATATGCTTGTCTTATATTACCTTCCCTCGTTATCTTATCTCAGTTTGCTTCTGTGATGTATCATTGACATAGTGCACATGATGTAGGATATAAATTTTTTTAAGAATTATATCTCTTCAGATGACTTGGTACCAACAATGCATTTACCATTACTATTATACCATAGATAACAAGTCGATTCCCATAAAATTTTAGTTTTATACCTCAGCTTCTACCCTGATTAGATGCAGCCGCACCAACCGTGTCAGATGTGCCTCACCGTGATAGGGATACTCTAATGAACGCGAACACGCTCTACGGGTCCTGACATTATTCCTCGGAGGTTGATATATTATCCAAACAACTGGTGGGAGAGGGGGGACCCTCTAACTTCAGTTGGCGTTTGTTCTCACTTTAAAAGAGCGTACGTGACTTCCCTCCAGCCATCCTTAAAAACAGAACGCCTCGTAATTCCTCGTATAACAAGCAAATGAGTACATGAAAAAGTAGAAGGTTGCGTGTTTTTACTTGGTTCAAATATAAAGCTACAGACTACTTTTTATACTGGAATTCATTAATCTATCCGCCACCCCTCTTTAAACCTTGGTGAGATTAGTTGATGGCTCTCACAAGCATGTTGTTGATTGCTACTCCGATTCAACCAGGATTCTCAGCAGTGCACAGGTTGCAGCATAGAATATTGTGCATTTGAACGACTATCAAATAACATGCATCGTGAATGATACGTTACATATTTGCGGATCATTTTATTTGATAGCTGTCCATCTTTAAAATTGGATCATCATTGAGAATTATACAGTATTTTATGGTGCAGCCTATGTACCATAGATTATCTGTGTTTTGCTTCATTATTATAGAGATGTTTTGTTTTTAGATTAGTACCGGCCACAAAGATTATCACGTCTCCGACCCGAGATTGTGAATCGAGGGTCATGGCAATCACCGCATACTTATAGAAAACTCTTCCCATAAGCATGCAAGGCATCTTATCATGATATCTTAAAACAACAGCGGAATAATTAGTCAATAATTCAAAATCCAAAATAAAACGATCTAAATTTCTTCTTTAATATCTCAATAAATTTAACAATGATTCATAGGCCTTACATCAAATTCAATAAGACTTTCAATCTAAAATAAAAGTATAGGGATTCTGCTTCTGATCACTCTTCTATTCATATCTTGTATCATCTTAATTCCTCAACATCTGTAAAAACAATAAAAATAGGAGGTAATGAACTAGACAGCCCAGTAAGCAATGATCACTTTTCAACAGATTTCATCAGGCATTTAAGTAAATCATTATTTATAGAAAATAAGCATATAGAGTTCATCAAATCGAAATCAATTTCAATTATGTAACATAATTTATGCCAAATAAATTTCTTTTTCGAAAATTCAAGTTTCTTTCGAGATTTCAATTTCTTTCGTTCTTAAATTCGTTTCGTCAACCATGAGCTATGACCATATTTTTCCTGTGGCAGGGTCATAATACCGCATATCTGCTTGCGGTAGGCTGCAAATCATCTGGCAGTCATGTCCTTTGGAACCGCTGGTCTCGCTGGCGGTTTGTCGCTGGTCTCTCTGGCGACATGTCGCTGGTCTCGCTGGCGACATAAACCCTCAGGATAATCAATTGCCAATGTATATGCCCCCATTGACGGGGTCCTTTACATAGTCAGGTTGTCAATTCATAATGTTTCTTATATCATAATTCTTCATAAATCATATTTCATATTCTAATTTCGATAATAAAATATAAAATCATGTAGTATCGAAATCAATCAATATAATGCATCATGAAATCAATATGTTCAATCATGCTTCATCATTTCAAATAAGATATTTTCATAACAAAATACCATTCATTCAATTCATGCATCGTTTCACAAATCATGTCAGAAAAATATATTATAATTTATCGATAAATCTAAAAAAAGTGAAACATTACTTACCTCGAACGCATTCCAATAAATCCACATAATTCTATAAATTTTCTTCCAAAAATTATGTTCATAGATCATATCGCGATATCCCGTGATCAAACATCCACAATCCTATACAGAATCAATTTCAATAATTAGAAAGAATACGAATATCATATTTTAATGGTTTAGATTGGGTCCGATCATCTAATTTCATCTAATCAAAATCTAATTAGGACCTAAACGATCCAAGGTTTGACTATCAGATCAAATCGGATTCGAAGTGATAGGACCGAGATTTCTTCATCGATTTCATAAAATCAAGTAGAGAGAAAATCAGAGGAGAGAGAATTCATGAGGTACAATTCGAATTGATCAGGTGACACAAATCTAACATTACGATTGGTCCAATATCTCGATTGGTGAAATCAACATGATCAAATTAAGTCATGACTAGATCGAAATCATGGATCATCAAATCTAAAGATTCATGGTCTGATTAAGGTGGGTGCCAGTATGCTGTCTGACAATCATGGATCAGGGTTCTTCATTAGAATCAGATCAGGACTATTAAAAGAAATTTTCTTCATTCACTAACCTTTTTAGAGAGAGAATCAATCAAGAGAGAGAATATTTTAGAGAGTGAAAATTTTAGAGAGAGAAAATTCTAGAGAGAGAAAATTCATTTTGAATTCTTCAGAAAATATGATTCAACAAATCCGATCGATCAGATCAAATCATACTGAAATTATCATGTGGATAATTCAATAAAATCTAAAAATACCTGATCTGATCAAAGTGGATGTCGGTGTACCGTCGAACGATCACAGATCAAAAATCCATCACGAAGATCATTTAAATTCATCATCATTCTTCTCAAAATTCTATAAATCTTAGGAGAGAGAAATAATCTTGAGAGAGGATTCTAGAGAGAGAAAGTCCAATTCTAGAGAGAAAAAATACTAGTTCAAGTTGAAGGGAGAAAGGGAAGAGAGAGAAACTCTCTTTCTCATATTTTATTATTTATATTATTATTTATTAATTAATTTAATAATTTTTCTTTTCTTTTCTTTTCTCTCTCTTTTTTTTTCTTTTTCTTCAAGGAAAAGAGATGAGAAAAATCCTATTATTATTATTATATTATTATTATTTTATTTTTTTCTTCTCTTTTTTCTTTTTTTTTTCTTTTCTTTTTTTTTCTTTTTTCTTTTCTTTTCCTTCTTTTTCTTTTCTTTTTCTTCTTTTTCCGTGGGTTTCTTTTGGGCCGAAACAGGGGACCGTGAGATCCCCTCGTTCGCTGGCTGGCCGGCGGCGCAGCCGGCGTGGGGCGGCCGTCGACAGGAGGGGAGGCGATCCAGCGGCAAGAGGAGGCCAAACCGGTGGTCGGCGATGACCACCGACGACGGAAAAATGGCAAAAAAAGAAGATTCTTCCGCAACAAAATCCGACGACTCTGGTCGCCGGCGAGCATGCACATCGGCACGGGAAGGAATGGGGAGAAGAGAGGAAGGGGAGGAGGCTTACCTCCGTCGCCGGTGAAGCTTTTCCGGCGAGAAATTGGACGGCACAGGGACGGTCTTCCACGGGATTTTTCCGGCGATTGCCGTCGATTGAGCTTAAAATTTTCAATGGAAAGGAGAGAGGAGGGATCTCCTCCTTAAATAGGGCCGGAGGGAGGTCGTCTCTGACTCCGATTGGGAGTCGGCGAGAGGAGGAAGAAGACTCCCTTTTCTATTTTTTTTTTTTTTTTGGGCTTTGTTACATGGGCTGGGATTCTCACTCGGGTTGGGCCATCACAAAGATAATAGGGGTCGATTTTGATTATATCTTGGTATAGCTGTTTTGACAAGATATATTGTCTTGGAGGCGTGAATGCTTTTTTAGAATTTTCTATTCTCTTGTACTCTGCAATTTCCATAATTCAAAATAGTAAAAATTTTTATTTTTTTTATTTATGATTTTTTTATTTTGATTTGAAAATTTTTTACATAAATTTTGTATGTTTGCATTGATCTTTGTCTCTCTGATTCCTTATTCATTGATATCTTGCTACAAAAATTATCTAAAAATATGTGGGCACAACTTACAGTACGTGTTTGGTGGTCACACCTGAGAAAAGAAGCAAAGGGGTGGGAGCTGGTGACCACACTCAGAACAGAACTGGTTAAATGATAGTTTTCATTATTTTCAGTGAACATGGGGAGCAGCAGGTCTACTTTATCGGAAAGGGACTGGGGACTCGTCAAATATTATACAGGACCATCAAGGAGGATATGATCTCCATGGATGGCATCCTCCAAGCCGAACCATTAGATATAGTGAAAGAAATTAAAAAAATACAACTCTTTTAACTGTGATACACGCGAACAGTTTATTGATGGGTTTTGACATAATGTGGTCCGTCCTCCCATTGAGAATAAGCTACTGAATGGATTGTTTGAGGTTCATGGGCCAATGAATTGATGCAAACAGTATGATAGAACTCCCATAGTTAGTGTGCTTATTATACTGCAATCAAAAGTTGAGACATCACCATGTCCATGCTATAGATTTTAAAATTTGATAGTTTTACAGGCTCGATCTCCATCGATCAATATTCATCTTATACCTAATGCAAGCATATTCCATCTACCCTATCACCAAAGAAAAAGAAAAGTATCACCAACCCATATTGTTTTTTAGCAATTATATTCAACCCATATGAGAGTGATAAGAAGAGATATATATGATTTCATTTGCTATAAACACATGAGTGTAAGGTCTCTTAGTCTTGATACGAGAGATTTTGAGTTCCAGTCCTTGCTGCAGTGCTTGATAACGATTGCGAATCTTCCTTCTCAAGACATACACATATAGGTAACACAAACCAATACTAATACATGACTGTGACTTGCTTAACTACCCTGTTTTTTGAACAGATTCTCTGCATACAAAGTAATGCATGAGAAAGCTCTATCAATTTTGTTTGGACCTTCTCCTACCTTGGGGCAATTTGGGGATCTTGTTGCAGTAGGTAGGAAAAATAATGAAATAAATAGTAAAATAAAATAAAAAAATGAACAAGAACATGTAATATTTATGTGGTACGATTTATTGACTTGTGTCCATGGACAGAGACGATGCAAAAATTTTACTATACAAAACTAAAAGTTACATAATACAAGATTTTCTTATAAATCTTAACCCCAAACATACTCAATTACTCAATAGAGTAAGTTGATCTCAACTCAAATTAGTCTCAACCTCGGCTCTAAAATATGCTCGTTTTGCTCGTTGCGCTCTGCTCTACTCCAAAAAGGTCTTTTTTTGTCTTTTTAGAGTTTCTTAATTAACTTAAAGACATATCCAACAGCTCCTTTCATAGTAGATGCCATAGAGTGCACCT
Organism: Elaeis guineensis; assembly: GCF_000442705.2. Taxonomy (NCBI): domain Eukaryota; kingdom Viridiplantae; phylum Streptophyta; class Magnoliopsida; order Arecales; family Arecaceae; genus Elaeis; species Elaeis guineensis. The sequence continues at coordinate 64,828,606 of NC_026006.2, read as the reverse complement.
ACTCAAGGACCTTGCAATTTTCCCTAGAATACCAAAAAAAAGGGAAAGGAGGAAAAAAAAAGTAGAAGCTGCATAAGAAAAGAAATTAAAGTTAGAACCAAATTAATTAATAATCTCAAATCCAAGCCAAAACTTAGGAGGCATACTACACATATCAAACATCTAATCGACCATGTCAGCCATCATGTACCAAATAGAGACTAGGACCCGCATAGGATCCTAACTTGAGTGCACGGATCCGTCGGGGACAATCATAACAATGAGCTCATGATGCAGGACAGAGGGAGGAAAGAGAAGAAAAGGAGGAGAAGAAGATAGAGAAAGAGAGAGAGAGAGAGAGAGCAACTTTATATTCTCAAATCTTAAATTCCTTTTAATGCAAATTATTCTCTTGATTATATAGCAATACATTTACATAGACAGATCAAAACTCTAATAACAGCCCGCATACTCATAAAATTCTAATTCTAGAGCCCACACAAAAATAAAATTTCTCAATTAATTTCTGAATAAAATAAATTTTTAATATCTATATTTATATTTAACAAAAGCGTATCTATATTTCTTATCAGATGGTTCTTCCTTGGTCCAAGGATGAGCACTGCTAGGAGTCCTCGTCTTCTTGCTTGACATTGTCGCTCCACCTCTCCACAAATGCCTCCGTCTGAGCCTGGGGAACCAGCCTGCCTTCATCGTGGATCCGGACTTGTTAAGATGACGGAGGAGGAGAGGCGGCGTCAAGTTTGGGTGATCGAGCTTACCACATCGGAAAATTTCATGCCGGGAGCCCGGTGCCACGGGACGGACGGACGAACCGGTATATTGATCAAATCGACCGGCTTCCTGCCTTCGCCTTGATCATCTGGAACCGGTATTACGGCCCAGACGTACCCGTTGACCGCAGAACTATGTACGAACAACTACAGGGCCAACGAAAGCGAGAATGCGACCATTTCCGTAGAAGTCGCATGATGAGTGAATAATTTTTTTTGACTTATTTTCTTCTCTATTTTACACACCAAATCAATCAGAGCCCAGTCACCCGACTTGGTAAACGTTGCAGGAGTCCACCCACCCACTTGCTTAAATTCCCATCCGGCAAATCCAGTCATACCGATAGCTGCCTCCCACCCAACGATAAACAAATTCGAAACTTCTTGCCCCGCTTAGCTGCTTCTTGTACCAAGACACCCACCGAATAAAGGACCCTCTCCTTTCGTAAGCTTACATGTTACTCCTCCACTCACACCCAGGAAAAGAAAACAAACATTTTTTTAATTTCTTTTTTATGATGAGGGAGGTTTATAACCACTCAAAAAAAAAAAAAAAAAAAAAAAAACAAATGTTACTTACTCCTTGGCCCCCCACCGCCTTCATCATCAACTATATTCCTAGAAGAGAGCTTTTTTTAGTTTAGCCTGTAGTGGGAGCTGAGTAAAGAAAAGGAATGCAACTCCTACCATCTCAACCAAGCGAGCCGCCCGCTCAAGAAAGCCTCATCCCACCAAACCACCTCTCCCCTCGATAAACCGACTCCTTAATTTCCCTCCTCTCCACAACCCCAACCCCTCCCTCTATATCCACTCCTCCATATCCATCTACTCCCCCGCTCTTTCGTGATTCCACCACCCTCGGAATTCCAATCCCTTGATCCGATGCCTTTCGCTCGCCGGAAGACATCACCACTTTTCCTGTCGGAGACGTTCATCATGAAGCACGCGGCATTCCACGGCCGGAAGAATGGTAACCTCTCGATCTTCGTCGTTGTCTTCTCGGTCTTCCTCTTTGCGTTGTTCGTATACAACGAGAACATCAGGTCCATTGCCGAGTTCCCCTTCTCCTCCGGCACCAGAACCAAATCCCAGGAGGTCGCTGACCAACACCAAGACCTCTCCTCCACCCAAGAAGACTTCCAGGTCAGGAACCACCACCAAATTACAAAGCTCCAGGAGAGCTCAACAACGGAGGTGGAGGCCCGACAAGAAGGGCAAGGGGAGAGGCCCATAAAGGTGGCTTTCACGGATGAGGACGGCCCCAGGGTTCGGCTACCGGTGCTCGAGGAGGAAGAGGAGGCGGCGGCCCACGAGGAGCGAGCAGCCGAGACCGGGCCTACTAAGGAGAAGGTCGGAAGAGAGGAGAGCTTGGACAGCGTGCCGGAGGGGTGCGATCTGTTCACCGGCAAGTGGGTGTACGACAACGTGACACGCCCGATTTACGAGGAGCATGAGTGCGAGTTCCTCACGGAGCAGGTTACGTGCATGAGGAATGGAAGGAAGGACGATTCCTACCAGAAGTGGAGGTGGCAGCCTCGCGATTGCAACTTGCCTCGGTGAGTATGAGCGAGTAGTTTTAGTAATTAACTTCATTGTTTTGATTTGATTCGATTCAAGGACACAATTATTGATTAGTTGGAACTTTTTATGTGATATTTTTTTTTTAAAAAAATTCCTTTATTATAAGGTTTGATGCGAGGATATTGTTGGAGAGGCTAAGAGGGAAGAGGCTAATGTTTGTGGGGGACTCGTTGAACCGGAACCAGTGGGAGTCCATGGTGTGCCTGGTCCAGTCTGTGGTTCCTCCGGGCAAGAAGACCCTCGTTAAGAATGGCTCCCTCAATGTCTTCCGGGCCGAGGTGACCGGTTTGCATCGAAATTCGTGCGACCAGATTTACTGTAACTGCAACATTTTGATTGAATGATGATATGGAAAGTTAATTATCGATCTGCAGCGATTTGATTGAAATTATTTGGAATGTGAAGGAGTATAATGCTACGGTGGAGTTCTACTGGGCACCGTTCTTGGTAGAATCGAACTCGGACGATCCAAACGTGCACAGCATCCAGAACCGGATCATCATGCCAGAATCGATCAAGAAGCATGGGAAGAATTGGAAGGGAGTGGACTACCTCATCTTTAATACCTACATCTGGTGGATGAACACCTTTAACATGAAAGTCCTGTAAGTATTTGTCTAAGAAATTCGGAATGCTTTCATATTCTGATGGTGCAGATGTTTTGTTGACAGCATTGTGATTTGGAGTAAACAGGAAAGGATCATTCGATGAGGGAGCAACGGAGTATGATGAGGTAGACCGGCCTAAAGCCTACAGGAGGGTCCTGAAAACATGGGCTAAGTGGGTGGAAAAGAATGTGGATCCCCAGCGAACAATGGTCTTCTTCATGAGCACGTCCCCTAATCATATCAAGTAATGGCAGCATCTCTCCCACTCCCCCCTCCTTTTTTTTCTTTTCCTCCTTTGCACTGAGACAATAACTACTCGGCCATTTAGATAGGACGAATAATTCAAATTCTTTCATTGCGTGGCCGTTGGATCGTATTTTGCATAACTTTTGAAGTGTGACTTATACTCTATGATTTGTGCTGATTGATGGAGGGAAAAGTTGGATAGTTTTGAAAGCTGTACAAAGCACAATCCAATGATTGGCCCATGCAACCCGAACCCATAGCTAGCTAGTTGCATCCATATGTGATTTAGATGATCTATCCACCTCCATACCCTTCCTTCTCCCGATTTAGATGATCTAGATGACATGGTACAAACACAAGCAAGAAAACTCCATCAATCAGCAAGAATTGATACATGTTTCATCCACTATGGCTAATTATGTGCATGTCCAGTTGCTGCAATGTGGTTGCCAAGGCAAGGCTAGCAAGATCGATGGCCTCTGTAGCTAGCAGAATCTTATCATTCTTACTATTTGGCGGAGCCACCAGCAGTCCGTTCATTGAATTATTAACGGTTAAAGGCATCCCAAAAAGTTTGCTACCAAAAAAAAAAAAAAAAGGCATCATAAAGTTCAGACATGACCCCTCCCCCCCCCCCCCCAAAAAAAAAGAGAGCCACGACAAACATGTAGCAAAAACAATGACCCTAAAAAGATTGGATCCTTTATAGGCTTCTGCCCCACCCATGTGTCACCGAGCACTGGTGCAACCCTTTCCTTTATAACTTTACAAACTCTCACATGATAATTATATTCTAATAACACGCTTCCTTTCTCGCCAAAATATTCTATCTTATTAGCTCGCGATCATTACAAGTCCGGGTCCTAAGATCTTTGTCTTGAAGCAACCCTTGGTTGCTATATATGCGCCAGGCTACATCAATTATTGACACCACATGTTGTCTTGCTATCATAATTAACCATCAAGTACCCAGACCATTTGCTGTTTAATTCGTGTTAGAACATTATTAGATTAAATTATTACGTCTAATAATGCTGATCGATGCTTATAATACTTAGGAGCGACGAGTGGGACAATCCAAACGGGATAAAATGCGCCCTGGAGACGCAACCGGTGATAGACCTTCCGCACGCGCTGGACGTGGGGACGGACTGGCGGCTGTTCGACCTGGCGAGCAACGTGACGAGGTCGATGCGGAGGGTGGCGGTGTGGTTCGTGAGCATCACCGCGCTGTCGGAGCTCCGGAAGGACGCGCACACCTCCGTCCACACGCTGCGGCAGGGGAAGCTGCTGACGCCGGAGCAGCAGGCGGATCCGGCCAAGTTCGCCGACTGCATCCATTGGTGCCTTCCGGGTCTCCCGGACACGTGGAACGAGTTCCTCTACGCCCGTATCGCCTCCAGTCCTCGGCGCCTCTGACCGATTGATGATAGATACGCTTTTTTCTTTTTTCTTTTTTTTTTTTTTTGTTGTATTTTTATTTTTTTTTCTTACTGTATTTTGCATTTTTTGGAATCATCTTGGGGTGGCGTGGAAGAAAGTTAAAGGGGAAGAAGAATTATTAATTAGGCGACTGGGGAAGAGCTGGCAATGACGTTGACTTGTTAAGCTGTTGGAGAATTTATTAGATGACCAGGTCAATGGACCAGTTCGATAGCCACTCGCCACGTTACCCTCCGTGTATTTAAAGTTTTCGTGATCAGATGAGGGATGTCACCTGGACTTATCCTCAGATTTGAATTTATCCATCAGATCTGGTCCATCTAATAATTTCTCAATTTGTCGGTCATCACCATCGTAGCGATGATGAAAATGGTTATCACGGACCAATCGTTTCTTAACAGTATTTTTTATTTACAAATGGACAGGGAAATTAGTAAGTGTAAACTCGAAAAATTCTTGGAAAATGATATTTTGTTTTTGGATGAACCCTATGACATTGCACAAATGGAGCCAATTGTAAAATATGTTTGGAGGAAGAGTCCTACCTAAAGCTTGTTTAAATTTTACTACATAATTGGCCTAATGATTTTATAAAGCTTATGAGTTAGGCCAATATAACAAGAAGGATTACAGATTATAGATTGGACTAAATTTATTTTTATAAAAATATTTAAAAATAATTTTGGAGTGGATCAACCCATATTCTCTAGGAAAAAAGATCTCTTTTTTCTCTTTGTATGAATGAACTATGAAAGATTTAGTTAACATAGGCTAGATTAGACCTTATATTCTATAATCCTAGAAATCTTATTTCCAATTATAAGAATTCAACATGATTTTTGAAGCAGAACTTTAATTTTATCTGAACAAATAAGTGGAAGCCAAATATATTTATTAAAAAAAGAAGGAAAAAACCCACAATATATATTTTTACCCCTTTTACGGTAAGGGTTTGTTAAAATCTTGTGAGACATTTTTACTGGGAAAACGAAACTATTAAACTTATATGGAATTTATGACCTGCCACGTTGGTTCAAGTTAAAATAGATGGAAAATTCTTTGTGCATCGCGGGCAGTGTAGAAAATCCATCGTGGAGCACATCATTTTATTCTATTGATTCACGTAATCACTGTTTTTCAATATGCATTTAATATCTACAGATCGATTTTTTTTATTTAAAAATTTTGTGTAACGAAAATATCTATGTTCTTTAAAAAATTATGACATTCTATGTTCATGTTATGACATCCTGCGTCTAGAAAGTCATAATTTTTATCTATGGAGTGTCATAATATAATGCAGGATGTCATAATATGCACAAGATGTCATAATTTTTTATAAAAAATAAGAGTATTTTTGTCATTCAAAATTTTCAAATAAAAAAAATAAAATTACAGATATTAAATATGTATTGAAAAGTGGTTGGACAAAAATGCTTCTTCCATATTATGATATCTTAGGCCATATTATGGCATCCTAGACTATAATATACAACAGAATGTCATAATTTTTTTCAAAAAGGAAGAATATTTTCGTCATACAAAATTTTTAAATGAAAAAATCGACCTACATACATTAAATTCATATTGAAAAGCGATGATTATATGAACCAATAAGACAAAATAAAGTGCAGATTTTCTACGCCGGCCCGTGGTGCATAAAGAATTTCTCTAGAAGGGTTAGTTTCGTTAGACAACGTCCAATTAGTCATGTACATGTTGGGTTGGTCCAATTGACTTGAATTGGGCAAGGTTGGATCAAATTTGGCCTATACATGTTGGGTTGGTCCAATTGACTTGAATTGGGCGAGGTTGGATCAAATTTGGCCTACTACAGTGACCTTTGGTAAAATGTGAAAAATCCTGTCTTCTGAAAAGAATCCATAGATTTCAAAAGCATGCCTTGCAATGCATAACTAATTCGCAGAGAGAGAGAGATCATTTGTTGACACTTTTGAGATAGATAACCATTACTATAGGCAATGCAAGAGTAATCCATCTATCATTTTCTTTTCTCAAGGGAAAAAAAAAAAAACATAATTAAGGCGTCTCTGCACTACACAGCGAAACCTAAATCAAGAGCATAAGTTTCAAGAAAACATAGTCCTGCTTTGTGTATGTGGGTGCTGCACCCTTAAGGTCGCATATTCATGGGCAGGATTTGCCCGAGTATTCAGCCACGCCACCTCCATAATTAATCATGGTGTGATACCTCAAGACACGATTAGCATAAAATAAAGAACTATGAGAAGGTTGAGTACCCTGCTCTATATAAGTAACCACAGCTCTGTCCATCATAAATATTTGTATCTTGATTGGCTGGATCTGGGCCTTTAATTACCCACAGCCTTCAGAGCAATATTAAAGCACGTAATAAGTTTTACCAAAAAAAAAAAGAAGCACGTAATAAGAATTTTAAGTCAGACTTGAACTGAAAAGAGTATATACATATCTGAAAAGAGAATATACAAAACAAAATCGCTCTCATTATTGTTATTTGTTAATATAAAACCCTCACACAAGACTTGGAAGGAAACCAAGCCATCCATGAATAGCTTGATTTCAGCTCACCAACCACGTTGTTCGAGCTAACTGGCAAGTGAAGCCAAGCTCAAGCCACTTTGGGGACACCGCTTGTAACTTGCAAGCAAGCCAAGCCTAAATAGCCTATCAAATTTATGGAGATACGCATGGGCTCCAGCATGATTTTAAGACAACTTTGTCAAATTAATCATGATCTTGATTCATCTCAACTCAGCCTACCACGCAATGCCATTAGACCATTGATCATTAATATAGATATTACAAGGCAACATTGGAGTCTGGATGGTAAATGAGTTAGGAGCTGATGCACCGAGTTGCACGTAGGAGATGCAAAGACCTATTCCGGTTGGCACCATTTGCTCATTTAACTTGAAAATATGAATAGATAGCGGTTTCTTTTAGACGGAGCCTATGCAACAGCATTATGAAGGAGATGACACAAACTTAATATGCTTTCTCAGTTTGGAGTTCAGCTGGATTCTGTCAACAGATCTCAAAATTTATGAATGAGCACAAATCTAGAGCGCAGAACAACATATTTGAATGGCTGGCTATGTTCAGAAATTCTAAATTTTTTAATGCATACAATTTGTAGCCGGCTCCGAGCATTTGCCATGGACAACTCACCAGACAGTCCATTAACAAACATCACACTCTGCAGCAAAAAAAAAAATACAGAACATTTATCTTGCAGCTGTTAAACTATAAAAACATTGAAATTGACAAAAACAAAATCCCACTTTATTTCAAGGGTAAACTAATGAAACTCCACAATTAAGTTTTATCTTAAAAACACAGCTCCCTAAGTAAAAATAACTCTCCATTTCAAACATAAATTAAAAACAACTCTTCAGATAACATGAAATGATCAAATTACCCCTACAGCTATAAAACAACACTAAAACAATACTACAATATTATAAAACAGTACTATCTTAATATAATATAATACTACCTTATTGTAAAAAAATACTGCTTTATTGTAATACCATATTAATATAATGTAATACTATACTATTACAAAATAATACTGCTGTATTGTAAAATAGTACTGTCTTATTGTAATGTAGTACTATTTTATTATAAAAAAATACTACTTTATTATAATATTGTAATAATATAATTTAATACTATTTTATTATATTAATATATTATTATAATAAGATAATATTTTTTTATAATAAGATAGTATTATATTACAATAAGACAGTATTGTTTTATAACATCACAGTATTGTTTTAGTGTTGGAAGGACAAATCGATCATTTTATGCTAAAATAAGAAGTTATTTTTAATTTATATTTAAAATAAATAACTACTTTTACATAGAACTCAAGAAGCTGTTTTTAATTTGAAATTAGAACTAGAGATTTTTTATTAGTTTACCGTTATGTGAAACTGTCAATAGAAGAGGAAACATAATACTGGCTCCTTTTCATAAGCTATTAATGCAGAAAAATAGAACAAAATTTCAGTAATATTGCTAACAATGAATAAATAAATAAGCAGGTCTGTATACGCGTCTATAAGGAGTCCTTTTAAGGAAAAACTACCAGTCGTAGAAAAAAATGCTGATATATCAAAGAAGGTCCACAAGTTTTTAAAGGGTTCGTACAATTAGATTCATCAATATTGCTCTTTCTAAGATCCTCCATTCAGAGCAAAAAGATCATGCACCAGCCTCCGTCATTCTTGCAGCCTCCAACCTACAGCTAGTATTTTGTCCTAGCCAGGATTCGTATAGCTTGTTTCCAACTCCCCACTCCCAAGAAAGCCCATCTCTGACTTCTCATGCTCAGGTACAGGCATCTCTATCTGAAACGGATGATAGAATAACCAGGAACCACCGTTCTCTACAGCAAAAGAGAGGGAGCAGGGATTTCGGGGTACAAATGGGCAGAACATGCCAGTTTAAGTCTAAAGTCAATAAGACATTATCGTCCAAATCCAACACAGCATTATAATAAGATTATCATTTCCTTTTTAAGATGTACAGCTCACCAGAAAACTGAGCATTGATGAAGAACAGAATATAATACAGCAATGAACATGTCACTTTTCCACTTCTTCAGGCAAATTTGCTTTGCCCAGATAAACTTGCTGCATCTCCTCTCTCCATATCTGCAATTTCATTAGGGAAAATATTTATGAGAAACCAAGATGCTCACGGTAAGGCAACGCCATTTTAGGGCAACCATATAAGAACCATAAATAAGTGGGATAAAATCAAAATTGAATGCATACCATATTGCGAAACTCAACTCGGATATGAGGTACATTCGTCTGATGAATATCATTCCCATCTGGACCCCTCTTATAGTAACTTCTACCAATCCAATGTGACTACAGAAAACAAGTTTACAAAGGATTATATTTTAAGCCATCATAAAGGTGATCACTTCACATTGACAGAAATTCAACATGAAAACGCGTTGATATTTGTTATAGTTAAGAGGATGGCAACAATACTTTCAGAAAGACTGGCAATGAAAAGCAAAGAAATGCATAGTTCCATCCATGAAACATGGGCTGGTTGGTTAGTTGATTGTGAACATTCCACACTACTGGAAACAGGAACAAAATTTATGTAGTGCAGTATGATTCTTAATTAATTGGCAAGCTCACGTTGATATATATTAACTGATCACTTCAGAAACCCACATTCTTCCAGTCAGTTGACTCAGTTCCATTTGTGAGAAAAGGGGATGTAAGATTGCAATAGCGAAGGAAATTTTTGTTACTTAATTTGATGCACGGAATGGAAAGCCAATTCCCACAGGTGTACACAACTGCCAAGGGTCCCTTGGACTATTCCTCCATTACAGGCCTTAATAAAAATACTGTTAATATTTCTTATTTTTAATCAAAATTCCTAGTTCACATCAGTGACCAGACCAAAAATCATCAAATTTTTATCATACCTTGTGAGCATGTGAAAACCCAGACTGTAAAACAGAATTCCTAGCAATTTCACATAAATCACATGAACTTAGCTTCCATAGCTGTAAAACATTACAACAAAAAAAGTAACATGTCAGGCGAGGGAGCAGAGACAGAGAGAGAAAGAGGAGGGGAGGAGAGATTACTGAAGCTGCAACACTGTATTCCTCCACCAAAGGTTCTTTTGTTAGGTGTATTTGCAAAGGATCATCCGTTGAGAGAGACACATTTAGGCCTCTAAGAAAGAATTGCGGAAAAGGGTTCCGATGATAATCGAGAAACAAAGAGTTGTTGCTCAAAGGAGACATTGCCAAACCAATCTGACAAAGAGAAAGTTAAGGTACAGAATAATTTGTTAGATACATAGAAATATGAATGACATAATACCAAACCTTTTACCTACCAACAAAATGTGAATAAAAAAGCTAATACCAAAAGTGACAATTTCAGATAATACTGAGATAAAGGTGATGCAAATAACCTGAGCAAGATAATACAAGTATTGAAGAACAGGGGACTTTCTTAAGTTGGTCCCATGAGCAATATTATGAGCAACAAGAAATGCCGCAGCAAGGTGGTCAATGTCACCAGCCTGCAGATAAATGACATAAGGAAGAACATGCTGCATACACAATAGTAGAAGTGGGGGAAAAAATTGCATCAGCTAATACCTCTCCAGCATGCGGACGAAATTTGATAGTAGTCATGCCCTTTGACTGGCGAAGCTGACATAAATTAATGGACAACTCAAAATATAGCCAAGATTGCATAAATCTCTGAATCAGAACAAAAATATGTACAACAGATATCTATATGAGTTATGTAGTGTGGAAGTATTCATGTAGGCTTTTGGAATCAATTCAAAAGAAATACCCTTGTAAAGAAAAGGAAAAAAGTAGAATGTAAACCTTGTTCAATGTGTATAAGTTGGCATAACAGTAGTAGACATAATAAGAGAATGCGGGATTAAAGACATTGGTCCATTGAGCTGGTGTGGGCATGTGCTTTGTTGGGCGTCTTTCAGGTTTACTTTCATCATCCACCAAATCCAACCCCACAACCTGAAAAAACAGACCACAAAGTAAAGATCACTTTTTGCAAGCCAAGGACCCAACAACTTCGTGGGCCCATATCTCAAATAACAAAAAAGAAAGAAAAAAGCAAGAAGCAAATGAGTATAACATGTAGAACTAGAAAACCAATAATAACCAACAAAATGGACAAAAACTTGGGAACGAACATAAAAGTGGACATGGAGAAACACATATGAAAGTTTCTTGGATTAATTTTGTTGAATGACAATTTCCCTGTAACCAATGCAGATTTCATACCAATTCCTATAGCAGAATTTTTTTGATATACATGCCAAGCCTTTTTGGCAAACAGCAGGAGCTCTTTAAGCAACTTTAAATCCAGAGGAGGTACATTAAAGTATCCAATTGTCCATTACAGACATTAAAAAAAAAGCTTCTCCAAATACATGGACACCAATGTGACGTAATATAAATAGACAAATGATGCAAATCGACCAATTCCAGACCTATACAAATTAATATTAGACAATAGCATGTTGTTCAATTATGTGAATAAGCAACTGATAATATTATGTTCCCATACTTAAGTCCGCAAGTCAAGTTTTGAAACCAAGCAGCATCTACCTTCTAGACAAAAGAGTGTTAACTAAATTCTACACAACAGTATTAGAGTACCAAAATGGAAGAAATAATAACATGAACAAAGAAAAAAGAGTTGACCAAAAATTGAGAAGCAACCCACTCCTAAATTATTAAATTTAGAAACTGACTGAGCTACCTTCTCAACAAACATTACATGGTAATTATATTATCCAACCTAAGCCAATACTAAATTAATCTAGACCATTATTTGATGTCTAATGGGAGCCTAAAATTCTCTATTACTGACCTTACAAAATCTCAGTGATCTAGGAAACTGGTGGCCCAATAAGATGAACCAAAAAATAGTTAACGTGTTTCTGATAATAGCATCCACCACTCAAAAAATAAGCAATTGGAACAGAAACATTTTAAAATCAACTGCTTTGATGACCACATGTTTTGGTTTGCTTCTTTCAAAACAAGAATTTCAAGTTGTTTCTACTTTGGCTTATATATTTCCAATGACTTACCATGAATGAACTCGACATAAGAACGACTAAAATGGCAGTTCTTTCACCTCTAAAGATAAGTACTTAGCAAGGAAGCTGCACTTAATCAATGGCCAAATCCTTAATCAATATCAAAACGGCGAGCTGACAGAAAACTTGCCAGAGCTCTTCCTACATCCAAACCCTTTTCATCCACCCACATGACTCATTTGCAGAAGAGCTCAACTATATCATGCAATATCAACCACATGCCATTGAGCACTCAAGCAATATGACAGTGAACAGGTTGATACAGCTGGTTCTAAACAATCTCTGTATCCTGCTAGTATGCTGACACTATGATCCACGCAATACAACATACTACCATATGAGTTGACACTTTAAAACCTTGGGTACAAGCTAAATTCGGGCATGATTGGACCTATAAATTCTAGACCTTCCAACACCTTGAGAATAGTGTGAGAAGCAAACAGGAAAATTTACATTCCTTATCACATCTAATTGCAACAAAGAATTTTGAATTAATAAGGCTGCTGAATGAAGAACAAGCTTTGTTCACAAGACAGTTAATCATAATACTGGAAGAAACTCCGACGAAAAAAATATTTTGGGGATAGGGAAGCAACAAAATAGGAGGTTCTTAGAACCGTCTATGAAATTAGTGATGTTGCCTTCTAGGTAGATCACATCCTTTATGATCAGGTCTTGCATAAAATGCTGGACCCTGGACTAATCATCAAATGATGCATTGCTTAAAAAATATAAGTCTGTAGGATCATGCTTACTTTTAGTAATATGATTCTCTTCCACTCAAATAAAATCATCTTCATGACTTCTACTTATAATAACACAAACAAAAGACAATACATAGAAATATTTTAAATGAACCACATCATGGAATATGCAGAAGCTAGCAACAACTGCATGGACAGAATGCAGGAGGAAGAGTGCAACAACTAAATAAATTTAAACATACCTGTTTCAAGAAAACATGCAACTGAGGATGCGATTCTGGGTCCACAGTGGCCTCAAAAAGGGGAAGGAAAATATTGTCAAGGATGTTCTGGAATGATGTAACTATACCCATTTCCTTGTATACGTTATATAACCGAGGAATCTGCAAAAGGAAAAAAGCAGAATTAAAGCCACAATTATTAATATGTTGCTCAAGGTCTATTATAAACACTAACTGATCATGCACATGAATGCAAAGATCTAATCAAACTTTGAAATAAAGTAACAGGTCAATAAACATCAGGGTCCAAATCAGAAATGCCAAAACTGGAATTGGCTAGTTTACTGCTAGCACTGTCTGCATCATACTGCTATTCTATAGAAATGGCAAAAAAAGGGTTAAAACAACCTTTCCACTAGCCTCACCAAAGTAAAAATTACAATTGCTATGCATTCTCCAAGCTCATGTAGTCCTCATTATACCAACAAATTGAATTCCGAAGCAATATTCAGCCTATTCAAAAATGTCTGAGTTGAAGCCAAGTATAGCCCAATAGTCAGATATCATATTCAAAACTGAATAGGACTTTCAAGGCAGTATTGAGTCTAAGCAGCTGAAGAACCCAGGTTTATGAAAGTGACCTGAAGAACCATTAAAAGTAGTCTCAGCCAGTTTATAACCAGAAATATACTAAAAGCCCAAAGATTATACCAACGCACAGGACCCTGTCCATCACATAGTGGTTCACTACATATGCCCCTTGAGAAGGTTTTGGCAAGCCTATGGCTAACTCACATAATTTAAAAGCATATTCCGATAGTGAAAAAAGCAAATTAACTTTGAAAAGTTTATGCATCTTCCAAGTGCCGATAATTGATGCCCTAGAAGTATACAAATTCATTCACAGTTCTGAAAAGCTAGTAAATTCTTCTAAAACAGAAGGATATATGCAAAAATAAAACAGTAATCATGGAGATTGCAATTCAGGTGCAATATTGACTTCTTTTCCAAAAGATTTTTCTCAGTACACAAGCATCTCATCTATCACTTCCCTATTTCATACAAAAAATTAACCTAATAGCTTCTTATTAGTTATTTAAGAAACAGATTGAGATGAAAAGTGTTTCTTCATCCTTTAAATTGCTGCTGAGTGGTACATGAGTCGCTAACCATGGTTCTATGATTTAATCAAGAGACTGGTCTTGAAGATTCATATTTCATGATCATTAACATGGTTGTTAAATTTAAAGTTCAGTTACCGTCAGGACTCAGAAATGGAAGACTCACATTAACTAGGATCAAGATCATGAAGGCGAAAAAAAGTCCTAAAAGATCTGTGTGCATACATGCAGATGCCGTGCCCTCATCTTAGAAACTACTTTTCACAGTCCAAAATGACAAGTTCCTCTCTAATTTGATGCCTGATGTCAAACCCACTATCAATAAGCAGGATTTTTTATAATGTATAAACATGAACACTTGCATGTATTCCTAAGGAAGCATGCAATTAGAATTCATATATAAGTATAACAGACAATAAAGGTGCTATCTATAAGGAATGATCAAATTCTCACCAGATTGAAGAATGTATCACATCATTTAGAAAGGATGATAATTATAATCATAGGAAAACGAATGAGGATGCCCCAATTACCTGAATCAGCCAAACAACATTTTCACTATACAATTCATTGTTCACTATCCAACTTGCAAGTTGATCCCACTCACTTTGTTTCCTTCCATATATTGATATCCTATACTCAGCCATCTGAAAAGCAGTAATTAAGAAAAGAAAAATGTTACACATGAATGCAATGCAACAAAATAACAGTTTCCAAAACAAAAAAGTTTAATGAAGAGAACTTGAGCAATTATGAAACATACAGAATTGTCAACCAATAAACTGAAAGAGAAGGTATCAAAATATAAATGCATTCAATCCACAACTTTCTGTGGCCAACTGTACATAGTAGCAACTGGAACTTAATGTTTAATAAGTTAATTTTGTACAAATTTTTATTTGCTGCCCCTGCTCTATATGACTGGTTGTTTCATTAATTGCAAAACAAGACATGGATGAACAAAAGACAATCAGGTAAAATTTGACTGGTATATTATTTTTCCCAGTGATGGTAACACCTCCTTTTACCTTCCAATAAACTTCTAGCTACATGTTTAACTTCATTGCTTGTAGAATTAACATTATCAACAAATAGCAACACCAATGATTAGCTGTGTCATGCATCAAGGATGATACTTACCGACATTAATCACCCTATAAATCTATTGCTAGTTCTGAATCAGGTGATATACTAGAGGAAAAATCTCAAATAAAAGTGCACCATGTTCTTGTATTAAAGAGTGATGGCCAAAAACCAGAAGACAAGTCTTTTGTATAACCTAATTTCGTGCAGACAACATAGGTTTAACTATCTCGAGAGGTTTTGCATAAAACAAAACGTGGCAGAAGACATGTTTATGTCCATGCATGTGCACGTGTGCAAGCATATCCACAAAAGAAAAGGCACATGCCCATAAATGAATTATTGAAGAGAAAAAAATTTGTAAGAAAATTACAGCATTAACAAAAGCCATTCAGGCATGTACAAACAAATGCACCTGGTATTTGCTTGCAGCAAGATCAGAAAAGACTTGTTTTGTTAGCTCAGCAAGGAAGCGACCTGGTGAAAATGAAAATATAGAAATACAATTACATCAATACAACTCTAAATTCCTTATATAAGCCCCACATACACCTACACCCCCCACCCCAAACAGGAAAAAAAAGCTTCAATAGAAAAACATAAACACTGTGACCTCTCATTGAAAATGATGTGATAAATAAGTAAGCTGAATTAACAGAAATTTGTAGCTGATGAGCACCATGGCAGTCCACCATGGGGAGTGGGGATCCACCTCAGGCCAAGCAAGGGACCATGTGCATTGCATGCCCCCCACAGGGAACTTGCCCAGAGAAAATGTACTTGTAGTTGACATCCAATATAAAGACAGTGATCAATTTATCTAAAACAAAATCCAGAATGTGGAGCCTTGACATTAAAATGAGTGAAGAATGTTGATGATGAAAACAACTAAACATGAGCAATGACAAAAAAAAAAAAAAAGGCCTAATCATTATACAATGTCATTTTTTTTTATGCATTCAGTATTTATTAGCATCATTATGCCTGTTTAAGACAAGTTGTATTATCTGTAACATGCCAATCCATTAGCCTAGAATGCTAGATAAAATGTTCAAAAAATGATTTTATATAAAAGCAATACAAATTACATAATCTAGATAGGAAAAGATTTTTTTATTATAATATACATTTCTGGAGTTCTTGCATAACTTTTGCAAGATTAGTTGATTTGAGATTTCAACACAGGTGAAGTGTCATAGAGGCAGCTGGTGAAAAATTAGTGGACAGAATGATGCTTATAACATCCTGGCACCATTTCCATGGTTGATCGCATGTGCTTAAGACATGCTTGAATTCATTTTTGCAGTGTAAATATTGCTAAATATACATGCACTCTTTGGTATTAAAAAAATGTTTTCGATTTTTATCCAAATTAACACAATCTTTAATGACTGGACTGGATAAATCCATTAATTCAACAAGCAAAAGTGATATAGATCCTTTCATCAACTTTAGAGTGAATATTTCTGTCAAGTTAAGACCAAATAGTTCCAGATTCCAACAATCAGATTTGGTTATCATGCACTGGGGCACAGCATCGTCAAGATCATCCTATCCACCATCTGGATCAAAAAACATAAAATCAATCCAATGGCTCATAGTAAAAGGAGATTTGCACAATTGCATTCCACTTATTGATTAAGATGATTTGAGAAAGATGCCAGCAGCCCTTTATTTCCTTCTTTTTTTATATATATTTTCCTAATCTATTATTCTCTCCCTCTTCTACCCTCCACAAACATTTTTTTTTTCTTTTTTTTTTGAGCAAAATTGACCCCCTTTTGTTCTTTAGTGTGCTAAAAATTGCTATTATACTATTAGTATATATGTTTCTCACTGATAATAAGGTTTCACCTCTTTCTTGTAACGTGCGAAAAAACATTTCACTTTTTAATATTTTCATATATCTTAAATATTTCAGAAAAAAATCGTAAGCTCCACAATCCAATCCAATTCGACCCCCCCCCCCTCAGCTTATGATTCAATCCTGATCATAACAGCGCTGCTGAGGTGTGTGCATGGAGTTGAAACATTTCAAATTACTATATTTTTGGTCAATCATCATCATAAGAGGATTCACAAAATGAACCCAAATAGTAATAGCTAGTACCATGTTTGATAGTTACGACCAATTTACCTAAATTTTCCGGTGAGACTTCGGCAAGACAATATTTTTAGTCACTTAAAAGACATCAATACTTCAATCATGTCAAGAATCAAACAAAGTTAGATGGCAATCAAAATCTTGATTTCATGCAAATGAATGGTGTCATCACCTGGCCCCTTTTACTCAATCAAACATCCAAATATCACTGAACAACTAAATGATTTCAAGAACTCTGGGTAGCGATGATAGGTAATATAAGTCCACCACAGAGATGGGTTGATACATGATAAAAATAGTTTGCATGATAGAAGAACGGTTTCTTCCTTGAAATAACAAGAAAGTTTCTTTTGTGTGAGAGATAATGCGGAAAAATCACCATCTGCAATTGAACCCAAAAAGTCTCTCAAGTAAAATTACTACTTTATTCCAAAGGTCTTAGATCTCGGTGGGACAGGAGGCATCCCGGCTGTTCTGTCCCATTCCTGTGTGAAAACAGGACCCAGATGGGGTCCGAACTCCGAAACCCATCTATGTAGGAAAAGAAGAAGAAAGAGGAAAGAAAGAACGGAAGATGGCAAAAGGAAAACATGAAAGGAAAGAGGAAGAAAAACAAAAGAAAGAAAGGAAGGAAGAAGAAAAAGAAAGGAAAGAAGGAAGAAAGAAAAGAGAAGAAAGAAGAAAAAGGAAAAAAGAAAAGGATGATGAAAATAAAAGAAAAAAAAGAAAGAAATGAAGGTAGAAGAAAAAGAAAGAAAAGAAAAGGAAAAAAAAAGAAAGAAAGAAGAAAATAAGGGGAGAAAGATGGAGAATATTTATCGGGAGGCATACGAGATGGGACAGCAGGGCATCCCGTTCCATAGAGATATCGAGATACCTCCATCTCACGGGATTTAAAACCTTGCTTTATTCAACTCTCCTAATACATAGAGTCGTCATACAAACTTGAAACAAGAATTACCTATCATAAGAGCTCTTTAGTTTCTCCCTAGACATAAACAACATGACGCAAAATTAACACCTTATCAGCTCAAAAAATCAATCAGCAATTTCCATAGAAATATTGATGCTAGAAACAGTAATACAAAACAAGTTCTGTACAAGAAAAAAAGATGCTAGACATCAACGTTTGTGATTGTTAGTTATCACAAGGTTAGGAAGTTGTAGATGCACACGATCTCGCATGGAGAATTAGGATTAGATTCATGGAGTGAATAATGGATTCCAAGCACTGTCTTTCTATTGAATGTGCATACTCTCTTTCTCACATGCATCTTTAAAAAGAGAATACATCTATCTATCAAGAAAGAGTTGGAAGGCACAGAGAAGGTCACGTGATATAATCTGACCATTAGACCTTATAACACTAAGCATATCCTAGTTAGCATAACACCAGGTTAAAACCTGTAGTGACCAAAATCGCCATAGACTGAAGCATAGGGCCAGAAGGAAAAGTATTCTTTTTATGTCCCCACACTCAGTTTACCTGCTCCAAGCTACTGGGTGCTTTTAAGAGAGTGAGAGAGAGAGAGAGAGATGCTCATTAAAACCATGGTGCATTATAGTAAAAACACACTCAAGAAAGTGGAAAATCACCAGAGGAGCAATGGGAGATGCATTTAAAGAAATATAAGAGCATTACTGCCATATGTGCAGGTAAATTACAACAAAGAGGAAAGTAATCAACTAAAAGAACATACCCTGGATGAGATTATCCTGCTTAAGAAAAATCTCCCTCAGCCTACTCTGGCCGCAAGGATTGTATTTAAGATTGAACTTGTCAAAGCGATGAAAAGTGCTTTTGTCAGCATGGACATCTAACAGATCAACACTGAGATCGGACCTATTTCACACATGCATGGCAAAAAGAATTGTGAATTAAGAATACATAACAATGGTTTCAAGTGCTAGCACATGCTGGCCTTTGCTGGGCTGCTACTGATACCATGCACTAGGTTGATATTGCTTGTAGACAAACCAAAGGGCTCTTAAGTCCATTTTCTTTTTCTTTTTCTTTTGTTTGGCATGGCAGGCACATGACTTGGCATTTGGCAAGACATGACATGGGTTGTGTCAGAATGACATGGCACACCATGCTCCATGACAGCCATACTTTATCCTTGTGTATAATGGCATAACATAAGGTTTTACTTGTTAAGGTTGACAAAAGTTTCATACCCAGTCAAATCCAAACTCTCAAAAACCTCTTTCAGAGTCAGATAAGTGCCATCCCTAAAAATTACAACCTGCAGCAAGCAAATTTACAGGCAGTTATCATATGCAATTGCATCACATAATATTAGATGTCAATAACTCCAGATAGGTTCCTTTTTTCAAATATAGACAATAAGTTACTCCAGTCACAAAATGAAGTGAGTTAACATACATACCTCGTCAGATTCCTTCCTCAACTTCGACTTTATAAATCTCAACAGATGTTTCTGATTCATGCATGCTGAGTGATGAACATGAGTGTCAACCTTCCGGACATTATAAAAATCACGATGTGGTGCACTTTTTTGAGCAAGAAACTCTCTATCCGCATTGAGCATCAAGTGAATATTAAATTTCTGGAAAAATAAAAACAGAGAAGAAAATAATAGTATGCCCAATCATCATAAGTTTTATGTTTTTAAAAATGTTTTCAAAAATTCAATTTGATTGGAGTATAACATTAATTTCAAAAGTAATGTCGCACGGACTCTGACAACAAGAAGGAAATTACTTGCTCCAGAAGACCCAACCGATGATGGCATACAGTTCTGATATTTCCTGCTGCAATTACTCGAAGGATATAATGCAAATCCGTAAAAAATGTTGTAGCATCAGCCACAGGGAAAAGACTTTCCATTGCTGAGACAAAAGTGGAACAAAGAGTAACTATCAATAGAACCAAAAGAAAAGATGTTTAACAGAAATAAAAGAACTGAGTGGCAATGAGAACTCTTACAGTCATTTGCATACACATGAATGACCCCATCTACCATTTGAAACACATGCTGTAAAAGAGACAATTGTTGAGAAAATAAGGGAAGAAAAACAGACAGTATTTCAGCTATGGCACACAGGACACAGAGAATGAAGAGAAAATGAACTCACATCTGTTTTCTCCTCAGACATAAAGAGAAATGGGTTAGGATCAGGCTTTGGCGTACTGGGGTCAGCTATAACTTCCTTCTCCCAAGGAGCAACCTCTTCTCGGAAGACATAACTTTCTCGCAACTCAAGACATTTCTGAAGAATTTTGTAGACCTCAGCTTCATCCGCATCCGGTGTCTCTAAGATTGAACCAAAAGAACAATTACCAATACTATGTTGAAGCAATTTGGGTAAATATTAAGTAGGCACATTCTTACATGTTATCTTTTTTACAATTTTTGGTTAGTTACCATCATGAGAATATAATGAAAAGACTTTTTGCTTTAATGACATTTATTAAAAAAAAAAAAAACTAGGAGCGAAAAGTACAATGGCAAAGATATATTAAAAAACTTTAAAAAAATATATCAGTTAACGCAGCCAAAAGCATCAGGTTCTTCAAATACAGGTTCAGATTTCTTCATAACTTTAGGCAGCAATTTACATGTGGGTAAATAAGGTAAGGAAACAAACATTATATGCCACCACTAGAGCAGTAATTCTAGCCTTTGGGCATGGTGTTTGCCTGATGAAAGACTCAAGATATCTCCACATATATTAAGTCATACCGAAACAAATTATGAGAGTGTTTGGTCCTTTCACCAATAGTGACTAAATTATTAGAGGCATGTGTGACTGCATTTGTGCACTGAAAGCAGCTCGCTTAATCTGCGCATGATAATGAATGTGCAGGATTTGTAAACAACAAGCCAAAACTAAAGTAATTGTTGAGAAGTGAGACTTTCCTAGAATTCTCCAGAATTTCTAGAAATCATAATTCAAGTCAAGTAGTCAAAGAGTCATTGTCTAGGAAGTTGAAGTTTTAGCTTAGAAAGTTGTAGTCAAAGTCAATTATCTTCTTTCTAAGAGAATGTTTAGTTCCTAGGCATTAAATATGGAGATTTCTAGAGTTGTATTCAGCCTCTATAAAAGGCACAAGCTGTCAGCTTTGAAAAGTGAATTCTGAACCTGAACTACAAATTTAGAAAATCTTCTCCCTCTCCACTCTTCTCCACTTCTCTCCCATAAACCAAAAAAATAGAAAACTTCCCAAAAAAATCAATTTTACAGAAACTATCTCCAACAAATGGTATCAGAGCCCTATCGCTCTTAAGGGCTGGAAAAATCAAACACAAAAATTCTTGTTGCATTGAAGTATGGCTTCAACATTCACATCCACTTCCACAAGTATTGTTGTGCTCGCACCTCCAATATTTGGGGGAGACAATTATGATTACTGATGCATAAAAATAAAGCTATTCTTGAGAGCTAATGAGCTATGGGAGATAGTAGAGAGTGACGTTGATCAAAGACAAGAGGGAGTTCAGTATGCAGAAGCACAATTAAGGAAATGGGAGGAGGATGCATTGAAAGGTCAAAGCCTTAGCCCACATTCACAATGCTATTGCAGACACAATTTTTTCGAAAATTATGAGGGCTGCATCAGCAAAGGAGGCTTGGAGTATTCTCCAGGAGGAGTTTCAAGATAATGACAAGGTAAGGATCATCAAGCTCAATACTTTGAGAAGAGAATTTGAGAATCTAAAGATGAAAGAAAATAAAAGTGTCAAAAATTACACTTCCAGAATGATGGAAGTTGTAGATCAGATGAAGATTTATGGAGAAACAACTTCTGATCAAAGGATTGTCCAGAAAGTGTTGAATAGTCTAACTCAAAAAATTTTTACGGTAGTCACCATGATAGAAGAGTCCAAGGACTTGACAAAACTCAGTCCAACTAAGTTATTTGGATCCTTGCTAGCACATGAACAAAAGCTTGGCAAGAATTCAGAAAGTCCATCTGAAGGTGCTTTTCAATCAAAGCACAAATAAAAAATAGAGAAAAAAAGGAGGCAAAGAGAAATTCAATAAAGGCACAAGCAATGGAGGGTATGTTGATGGTGTCAAGAATCATTCGGAGAAGGATTGCTGGAACAAAGGGAAGCCACAGTGTCGTAGTTGCAAAAAATTTGACCATATTGAAAAGAGTTGTTGGTCAAAGCAAAACCAGAACACTCATCAGGGCCAATTCAGCACACAAGCAAATTTTTCAAATTGCAAGCAAGGGGAAGATCACCTATTTTATGCATGCCAAGCAGCAAAATCCAGCAATAGTGGAAGGTGGCTTATTGACAGTGGTTGCACAAACCACATGACAAATAATTCAAGCATTTTCAGCGAGTTAGACACTTCAATCAAAATTCCAGTTCGGATGGGAAATGGTGCACTAGTGGAGTCTAAAGGCAAGGGAACCATTGCTGCCCAGACAAAGAAGGGTACAAGATTCATCAAAGATGTTCTCCTAGTTCCAAATCTTGATGAGAATTTACTTAGTATTGCTCAGATGATGAATCATGGATATTCTCTTATCTTTGAGCATGATTATTGCATCATATATGATTCTGAGAAAGAAATTGCAAGAGCCACAATGGAGAACAAAAGTTTTTCATTACAGTGGAAATATCCCACTGCAGATGCAAATAAAGCATGCATGGATGAAACCTGGTTGTGGCACAGGAGATATGGTCACTATAATTTACGTGCACTAAATGTTCTTCATCAGAAAAACATAGTGAGAGATCTTCCCTCAATACACATAAGTTCTGATTCATGTGAAGCTTGTCAACTTGGCAAGCAACATAGACAATCCTTCCTCAGTGAACGGGCTTGGAGAGCAAAGGAGAAATTGGAGCTTGTGCACACGGACATTTGTAGTCCTCACAGGATCTTACTCTTCAGCCATGACAAATATTTTGTGCTGTTCATTGATGATTACACTCAAATGACTTGGTGTATTTTACGAGAGAAAGATCAGAAATTTTTCATATATTCAAGAAGTTCAAGGCTCTTGTTGAAACTCAAAGTGGCCGCAGTTTGAAGAGAATCAGATCAGACAAAGGGAAAGAGTATACTTCTTCACAATTCAACAAGTTTTGTGAAGAGGAAGGTGTGGAACATCAGCTAACAATTGGCTATGCGCCTGAACAAAATGGAGTTTCAGAGAAGAAGAACCGAACAGTGATGGAAATGGCAAGGAGCATGCTTGCTGAAAAGAAAATGCCCAAAAAATTCTGGGCAGAAGCTGTTTATACAGTAGTGTACCTACAAAACAGGCTTCTCACAAAGGCAGCTCATGGGAAGACTCCAATTGAAGCATGGAGTGGACAAAAACCAACAGCCAAGCATCTTAAAGTATTTGGTTCATTTGTTATGTCCATGTTTCGGATCTCAAAAGAAGCAAGTTGGATGAGAAGGCAGTAAAAGAGATCTTCCTTGGCTATAGCTCACAATCTAAGGGCTATAGAATTTTCAATCTCAGCACAGAGGATTGTTGTAAGCAAAGATGTGGAGTTTGATGAGAATGCAATGTGGAGTTGGGATGAAAAAAGGATTGAAGGAAGAATTATTCCTATTCCAACCTTTGGTTTGCACCAGCAACAACTAATGGAAAAGCAAACTGAAGAAGAAGATGATGATGCTGATGTGCATTCCCCTCCTCACACACTGATGCATTGTCCAGCTCACACTCAGACACCATCTTCATCCTCATCCTCAGATGAAAATGCTACGGGCCCTAGAGGTAAAAAGCTCTTGACAGAAATTTATCATGAATGTCCTATCATTCATCTTGATCTTGAATTATGTGAGTCATGTCATTTTGCCACTCATGAGCCTGGTAGCTATGATGAAGCCTCCAAATCAAGAGAATGGAAGGTGGCCATGGAAGCTAAAATGGGGATGATCAAGAAAAACAACACCTGGGAGCTGGTTAATAGACCCATGAACCAAAAAGTGATAGGTGTGAAATGGATCTATAAAACTAAATCGAATCCAGATGGCTTTGTCAACAAGTACAAAGCCAAGCTTGTTGCCAAAGGATGCTCCCAGCAACCTGGAATTGATTATGGGGACACTTTTGCTCCGATGGCCAGACTTGACACAGTCAAGACACTCATTGCATTAGCAGCACAGATGAAATGAAAGATATATCAGCTTGATGTAAAATCAACCTTTCTTAATAGAGAGCTTGAAGAAGAAATTTATGTAGAGCAGCCTTCAGGTTTCACTTTCAAAGATAAAGAGTAGAATGTAAACAGGCTGAAAAAGACTTTATATAGCCTGAAACAAGCTCCTAGAGCTTGGTACAGCAAGATCGATTCTCATTTCATGGAGCAAGGCTTCAGGAGGAGCATGAATGAGCACACACTCTATATGAAGAAGCAAGATAAGGCTGACATTTTGATTCTGTCACTCTATGTTGATGATTTACTTGTCACGGGCAGCAATGAAGACATGATTCTTGCTTTCAAGAAGGAGATGAAGAAGAAATTTGAAATGACTGATCTTGGTTTGATAAATTATTTCCTTGGAATGGAAGTCCATCAATCTGATGAAGGGATTTTTATTTCACAAACCTAGTATGCAGAAGATATTCTCAAGAAATTCAGAATGCAACATTGCAAGGCAGTTGCAGAACCTCTTGTGGTGAATAAAAAATTGTCCAAGTTTGATGGACATAAGAAAGTTGATGCAAGACAATATCGAAGTCTGATTGGCAGCTTGCATTATTTAACAGCAACCAAACCTGACATAATGTATGCAACAAGTTTGCTCTCAAAGTTCATGAATGAGCCAAGTGAAGTTCACATGGGTACAGCCAAAAAGGCACTAAGGTACCTAAGGAGAACTACAGATTATGGTGTATGGTTCCAGCCATGTTCAGATGCAAAGTTGATTGCCTATTCTGATAGCATTTAGGGAGGATCAGTTGATGATATGAAGAGCACTTCTGACTACACTTTTACTCTTGGTTCTGGAGTATTTTTATGGATTTCAAAGAAGCAAGATACTGTTGCTCAATCAACAGCAGAAGCAGAGTATATTGCAGCATCTGCAGCTGTTAATCAAGCCATTTGGCTGAAGAAAATTCTTCAAGATATGGGCCAAAAACAAGTTGAAGCTACAGAGATGAATGTTGATAACAAGTCTGCCATTGCTATTACAAAAAATCCAGTTTGACACAGCAAGACAAAACACATGAAAGTGAAGTTTCATGCAATTAGAGATGCAGAGCAGGATAAAGAAGTCAAGATGGTCTACTGTCCATCAGAGTACCAGCTTGCAGACATTTTCACAAAAGCACTTCCCAAGATCAGATTTGAGTTCCTGAGAGCAAAGCTTGGAATGATAAGGAAAAGTCTCAAGGAGGGGTGTTGAGAAGTGAGACTTTCCTAGAATTCTCCAGAATTTCTAGAAATCATAATTCAAGCCAAGTAGTCAAAGAGTCATTGTCTAGAAAGTTGAAGTCTTAGCTTAGAAAGTTGTAGTCAAAGTCAATTATCTTCTTTCTAAGAGAATGTTTAGTTCCTAGGCATTAAATATGGAGATTTCTAGAATTGTATTCAGCCTCTATAAAAGGCACAAGCTGTCAGCTTTGAAAAGTGAGTTCTGAACCTGAAATACAAATTCAGAAAATCTCCTCCTTCTCCACTCTTCTCCACTTCTCTCCCATAAACCAAAAAAATAGAAAACTTCCCAAACAAATCAATTTTACAGAAACTATCCCCAACAGTAATGTAAAAGATATTTTCAGATTTTCAAAAGCAGAAAGTATGTTTCTTGTATACTAACAAAGCAATTATTCTAAAGGCAATGTCATACCACTTGGTGTAATTTTCAGTCTGACAAATGTTTCTTGTTCAGGCTCTCTTTTAAGAATATATGCTGCTACTGGGTCAGGCTGGATTCCATGCAGATTACCAGATGCACTATGAGATCTAATCATGCTAGCTGCAGCTAAAGGCTTTGAATCCCCATTATCAGTTATTTGAATAGGCACAGGATGATATATGCTTTTATGTTCTGGTCCCTGTTCACAATATGTTGAGAATATAATCAGTTTGACCAGCATTTAAGGGTTAAAGATCGAATAGAACAAAAGAGACAGGACATATCATCAAAAAATATCTCTAGCAAAAGGGAAAACCAAACACTAGCAAAGATGAGGAAAAGATCACAAATAAAATGCAAATCACTTGTGTATAGATGACGATGGATATAAGGTAGCAAACACACTTATTATACCAAGCAGGATTAGGAGCAAAGGTAAATTCAGCTGCACAAGGGAAGAATCAACAGTCCTAGAATATGGCAGGCTCATCAAATATTTTTTCATCTTTAGAGCATAACTCTAAGTTGAGAAGGCTGATCTATCTTTTCAGCTAGATTATTCTTATTTTTATTCAATTGGATCAAAAATAAAGAAAAAATAAAGTTACATGAGTTAGAATATGACAGCATTACACTATGAGTGGCAAGAGTTGCTGATTATACATTACACCCCAGAAAAAGAAGCCATGAAAACTTAAATCTCATATTACCATGCATAAAATATGAACTTACAATATGTCCATCTGTGTGCAAGTAGGTATTGTCAAGTTTAGAGCCACTGCACAGATTATCTTCTTCATCTGATCCCTCCACGCCCTCAAAGGCACTGGCACTAGCAACTGGAGACCTGGGTGAAGCTGGTCTGATATGTCCAGCTCTTTTATTTGAATTCACATGGACACATTGCTCGTTACCTGACACATCCAAGAATTGTTATCACTCTACTCCTTAGTACAGCCAATTTATAAAACTTTTTTAAAAAAAAAAATTGCATCACTTTAAACATGCATAATTTTTTCCCAACAACAACAGCATTCCTAATACATCAACTAGCATGTAATCTTACTAGTGTGTATGGATGAGTCATATACTGTCTATGAGTTAATTTATAGGCATGAATGCATGATGTTTTTATGTTGCACGTATAGCATTGTTACACGATTGTCACAGGCAAGAGGTCATGCTTCTGGAGGATTTAAATATATAATAATACATGACTTGTATAATAACTCGTTTGACACAATATTGTTTTTTCCATTTCATGCATCTTCATATAACCGGTACCCTTCTACTGAAAGACCCTAAAATCAATGATAGATATAAGGGAACTAAGTTATTATTTAAAAAGATTCCATAAAGCAGATCATCGATCTATCTTGAACTACTAAAAATATGAAACATGTTTGCTCCCAAAGTTGAGGTCCTACTGAATAAACATTTTAATCAAGTTTAGCTAGCCACTCCATGCAAGCCAATCAGTGGCAAATATTTAATTGCGAATTCAAAATTTCCAAGCTTGCATCCCAGCAATAACTTCAAAGAGGTTTTCAGGTGGGGATAACATTCCTAAGAGGGGATTCTATTGACACCAAGTGCATAAAGCAACAGATTCGCAAGGAGATGGTGCCACCTTTAAATCTACATATCGTTTTGCACTGAGCATGTGGTGCCATCTTTTTTGGACACGATTTTAGGCTTGCAACTAAATTGGGTGATTGTGTCTACAATTGCGAGTTTAGGAGCAGTTGACTACTAAGAAGTATGCTTCTTGTCCATTTATCCTCCAAAAATAGACATGAGCAAATGATATGCAATTATGCCTCTTGAGGGTGTCACATGCCAATGGAGAACATGGTCATGGTGCATGAGGTTTCCTGGTAAATTGTCCAAGAAATTTATAATAAGATATCAGTCTACTTGTCAAAGAAATTCCAACGAATTGTCAGGAATGTGAACTTGATATGAGGCAACTAAAAATAGAGTATATAGGGTTAAAGATTGGAATCGCCTTGTAGGTTTTGGACGGGAAAAAAATCAATAATAAAAAAGATTTGGACATAAGTAATGCGAAGACATTTGAATATGCTCTCAATTTCAAAGGGCTCAGACCCACATGAAAATTGTCAGTGGTATGGGATCCACGAAACAGTTCAACAATAGATATGATAGGGCTTTCTGTCTTACTAAATTATAGAACCCCTGTACAAAATACAGATGATTGATGTAACAGAAAATTGGATCAACCACACTGTAAATTTCTCCCATCAGTAGGTAGCAGATGTAAAAACTTCTACTAGGGACAGCTCAGAGGATGTGAAGAGAAAACTTAAGGTAGATTTGCTTCAACACTCATTTCTTAGTTAAGAATAGAATTAGCTTAACAACTTCCTCATTGGATGTGAAGAGAAAATTGAAGGTAGATTTCTTTCAACATTTGTTTCTTTTTTAATCAAGATCAGATTTTTTTTTTGTGAAATCAGATAAATTAAACTATTTGAGTATAAGTACACCCATGAGAATCAGCAAACAAAATATTTAACAATTGAACAGAAAGATTTGCCCAAGAATCCTATAATGTAGTCCCAGAGTGGTTGGCCATATAAGATGCCATCCAATCGACTGCATCATTAGCTTTCCTGTATGCGAAACCTCAATGGAAAGTAATGCACGCATCAATCGCTAGCAATCTTATAGAAAGGGATGGAATCTGTCAACAGTGGAAGGTGAATCTGAAAGTCATCTAATAACTATCAAGAGTCTCCCTCCAAAGAAATATAGGATGTTCTCAATGTCTGTGTGGCGTAAATCAACCCCTCCCATGCCGCACACAGTTCCATCATGGACAATCGTATCAAAAATCCTGACACTATCTACAGTTACTAGGGCATCACTAGCACTCCTGATCATAAAGCTAGCTTCACCAAAAGTACGTACGCTGCCATCATAGTTGACCTTACAACCCGGAATTTGCTGAACCCACTGCTATAGAGAGTATCTCCTCCCATTGGCAAGATTCCAAACTTTTAGAAAGAGGGGTAGCAATCATCACAAGAACATAAAAACTATGTATAGGAAAACGTTATTAAATTCCTTCAAACAGATTGTACTTGATAATTGTTCAGAGTCACATATTTTAAACACACATATGATTGACCGGAGATTTTGATGGTGTTATTTCGTTTGTTAACTACTCAAAGAGACCGGTTACATTATTCGCACCATTTTCTAACATCAAAGAAAGAAAGAAAAAGAAACGCGAGAGAAAGAGAGAGAGAGAGAAGAAAAAAAGCCAACTCACTCCGGAGAAAACTCAGACAAAAGGTCTGGTGATCCATGATTACCTTCAGAGACCATGTGGAGCTGCGGCAGGCCCGGGGAGGTCGGCAGGCTCCGGTGGTCGTCCTCCGTGGCCGCCACCACCGAGAACGGCCCTTTCATCGCCAGTTGCATCTGCTCCTCCTCCGCCTTCTCCCCGTCAACCTCAGCCGCCAGTATCACGTCCGGCGAAGACGCCGACCCATCGCGGCGGCGGTAGTACCCCGCCCCCTTCTGGCGGTGGTGCTTCTGCTGGCCACGCCGCAAGGACGCCCTCCGGTAGGTCTCACCATCCATCTCCACTCCCCCGTCCTCGTCGCCACCTCCGGCGGCAGCCCGCTCGCGCTCCACCGACCGCGCGAACTCCAGCAGCTGGCTGAGGGTTTTCCGGTGCACGTAGTAGGCCGAGACGGCCACGAAGGAAGCGCCCACCAGCGCCGCCATGGCGAGGTGGAGCGCGTATGCGTCCATCGCTTCTTAAGAAGAGAGCAAAAAGAAGAAGAAAGAGAGGCGAACTGAGAGAGAGCAGCACACTGCATCATTCGGAAGAGGGAAGTAGGGCGTATTTATATACGGGGCGAAGGGGACATTGGGTGGGTTTCTTTAAGTAGTCTCCATCGTTGGAAAATAAAGGGGAGGATGCCTGTCCCGTGTCGCCTCTGGGGTGGGTTTATCCAGATGACTCGTTGGCCCCCGGGATCTCCCTTTATTTACCGTTCCGGTGTTTCCGGCCCAGTGGCGTAGTCCAAGGCCCAAGCGAATTCTACCTCGGTCCGGTCTAATCCGGATAAATCATCCCCCGTCGATTCACGTTTTCCTCGGGAACTAGCGGTGGGGATTCAACGGGGTGAGACATAACCCCAAAGTCGGGAGACCGCGGTCGACTTGGGCCGGAATCCGACACCGAAGTGAGAGGTGTTCCGGTGCCTGGTGGAGGCGTTTTACGGGGCGCTTGGCCGTTCGTGTTCTTCCCGTTCTTCTGTTTTTGTGCCGCTTCGAGATGCCGGGCTGGGTTTCGTTAGAACCTTGTGATATGCGCTCGTGCTGAGCATGGATGCGCATGCTGAGTCAGCGTTTGGTACCAGCGGTGCTTAGGAAAGCACGGCATCTGGGACTGTTTCTGATGCTGCTGTCGATTTCTTGTGGTACTGTTGCCTATGGATGACGTGTGGCTGAGTTATTTCTCCATGGATGTGTCATAACATGTCAGATGAATGGTAAAAACGCGTGCTTCCTGATCTCCTGCGAGCTGGTCGGCTGCGAATCGAAATACTGTATCTGAATGGTTGATGGCAGGAAACTTACGGGATGAAGTCTATTTGTCGAAAGTCGTCCGACAGACAATCCTCTAATATCTAAATTAATCAAAAAAAAAAAAATCAAAATCTGAGAGTCAAAATTAGTAATAAAAAAAAAAATTTATTCAATCCCCTTGCTTATCTTTTTCTTTTTATAGGATGAAGAATGCCATCAATGTATAACTCCCATCTCTAAAATATGAAATGTGGGATCATAATATTTAGTGAGACGGTTACCTAATTAACCATCATTAAAATCGAGTAACAGATCATTCGTAGATGATTATTGCATTTCATAATTACGGATAGTTAATATTTGTATCCAATAACTGTCAATCATAATAGTCGGTAAAACATCGAAGAAATCGTTAGTCAGACATTGAGAATGTGTCGAACTTAGCCGATCAAATCTCGACTTAATCCCATTCCGCCGGTCTAAGTTATCTCAATTCATCAAGTTGTATACTTTGTTGACGGAAAGGTAAGGATAAATTTTAGTTGGATAATTAGTGACAAAGATCCACCACAATAGTGTGGAGCCGGAGGCCACATTGCTTTGCATCCAACGACTTGCGACCAAATGATGGGTGGATCATTTTATCCAACAACATCTGTTAATATAGCATCACCTTATCTCCCGTAAAAGATATTTGAATATATATATATATATATTATCAAAAAAATATATATGTTAAGACCACGAATTTGCTAATATTTGTGTTGCATATGTTATAAAAAAACTACTAGCACTCATCCCTATGCTGTGTGAATTTAATTAATAATAATGATTATATTTTATATTAAAAATTTTTCTGACCAATTAATCTCATGATGAAATCAAAACAATCTCTGAAGGTTCTTTTTTCCAAAGATGGCCTCTCAAACCAGTAAAGATTGCTGTATTTGATATTATTTTTTTATCATATTATTTATATATTTATTTTTTATTTAAAAACTATAAAAAATAAAATTTGACAGGTGGTATTGTGGAAGATTATCCTATAATCTTACGTGTCGACACAGATTGTCAATCCAAATATCCATATATGACTTTGCTATTATTATATAGATAAATAGATTTTTTTTATCATACAATTCATATTTTTATTTTTTATTTAAAAAATATAAAAAATAGATAAAAAAATAAAATTTGATATATAGCATTGTGAAAAATTATCTTATAATCTCATGTGTCAATATAAAATATTTATCTCTAATATCTATATATTATTTTATTATTATTATATAAATTTTTATGTTTTAAATATATAATGTCTCAGTCAAAATAGAATAAGCTGAACGTTGCCGCAAGACTCATCCTTGTTGGAGGATTAAGTGATGTACAAACGAGATATTTCGTTATAGCACTGTCAGATTCACATTACACAAGATAGTGGCTTTTTCAATTTATGCACGTCCATGGCTTCCAATAAACTTAAGAATTCACTTTAAATTGAAAATTCTGTACTATGAAACTTATATGTAACATGACTAACGTGTTATTTGGCATTCGACCATAAGCATAACAAGTTGCAAAACTTATATGATAATCCTGACTCGGATCATCGGTCTTTAGATAGATTCCCATGAAGGAGTTGGCAATAGTATAAGAGGCCTGAGGTCCTTTTCCTTATCGATGCGCTTGGTTGTGCGGCATGGTGTTTCCTCCTCTTCTTTCATCTTTCCTGTGTTCCGTTTGTTCTTGTGGACCACAAGAATGGGATTTAGTTGGTGACAGCAAACTACGCATAATATTTGGATAGTGGCTGCCCGTGTTTTATTTGCCATTAGGATGGCGTTTTCTTTCATGGCACCGTTTTGCACCGGCTATAATTATAAACAAAAAGGATGTGGCCAAAAGCAAAGCCACGCCCGGCAAAACGCATTGGTTTCAAGGGATAACTTACAGTATGTTGGGATGGATTTGGGTAGCATGAAATCTACGAATCCTCACACATGAAGAAAAAAGAAAACAAAGAAAAAGCTGTGAAACTTACGCATCACCCACTGTGGTCTGTGGTTCTCCTTTGCTCATCAATCATCAAGTTCTTTATTCAAAGCGAATTAAAAGCCCTCCCCTGGATTGGCAGGGACGAGTAAGGAGTTAATAAAATACCATAGGTTGAGTCATAAAATTGACTTCCTGCAACCATAGTGTCATTTTGCCTGATTCATGCATTGTTGATCATGGAACGAGCTATAAGAGATTAAAAAGGTGCTTAAAAAAGGCAAGACTTTTGGTCGTGGTGTCCATTTTTTAATTGGAAGGAGGACCAATTTAAATACAGTGGGCTAACTTTGATAAGATGCTCTCATGGGATGTAACTGTGCAACAAACAATGCCTTTTTCAGGGGCCCAACTAATTAGAAATTTAGATTATCAATACAATGAGGAAATTCACAGTGTTGCTCGATTATCTGAAGCCAAGTCCCACAGTATATTTATAGTTTGCTTCACTTACCATCAAGGAGAACCATGGAGTCTGGGTAGAACCAGTGGACTAAACGCAAGGGCCTGCCAAGAATATTCCATTAGCTTACTACTACTGGCCATCACCTGATACGAATGTATTGTTGTCCGAAGGCAAGCTCATTGACAGTCCCGCTGTACCAGCAGACATATGGTTCGGCCACATTGACCAGAGATCTCAATATTGCATAAAAGTCCACCACTTTTTTAAAAAGAGAGCAGGATAGAGATTGAAACTTTAATTACCCAGGTCCAAATATGCACCAAAGAAGATTCAAACTTCAGAACCCTAATTGCTAATCATATGGATGTGCCACCGGTATAAGCCTTGGGGTCAAAGTTTGATATAACATGAACCGAGTTAAGAAGAGATTAAGATTTTATTTTATTTTATTTTTTTGGGAGGGTCATCTTAAAGTAAGCGGTGATGAACCATACATATCTGATTCGCTAAGAGACTCTCATTGCCGTTGCTCAGAAGTTTCAGGTCTATTTTTCTACCGCTACAAGTTCACAAGTTTAAAGCAAGACCAACTTCTGCAACATGGCCTACTAATTACCAAGTTTATGACAAGCTAGTCAAATAGCCGTGGCTCCAAAAATCAAGTTGGTCCAATCTTAGTCATCTAACGAGCGGGGACGTGGATACCTAATCTAAATCCGTAGACCCCATATATTATGGCATTTTATCTGCCTTCCATCAGAGGGTTTTGATTGGGAAGAGTTAGTCTGAATGGCTCTCAGGCCAATCAAACTAAATCTCATTCCGATTCGAAAACAGAAGAAGAATGATTTACTCTCCCTAGCGATTTAAATCTCCATCCTGACGATTCAAATCTTCATTCCAATTTCGAACCAAATAGCCATTTCGATTCCCATCCAATCTATACGGATTCCAGCCGCAAACCGAGCAACCTCCTTGATATCTGTCGCTGTGGCCCAAAATCTCGAGTTGCAAACCAAAGCCCTTATTAACAACACATTTCCCATATCTTATTAATTCATGCAATGATGAGATGATCAGTTTTGGGCCACCGAATCTGACACAAAATCAGTAGTTTAGATTCCAAATAAATAAATTAAGGCATACATGGATTGACATGACTATCCGCTTGTTAAATAGACTGCTTTCAGAGAAAGATGGCACTGGATCAAACCAAATTCGATCAGTACAGACTTCAAGGGGGAGGAGATGGATTATCACCCCAAACTCGAACCTGTATGATGGTCCAGACATATAAACTTTGAATATGATGATGCAAACTAGAGCACGTTAACATTAATTCGTTTACAATTGAACTATAAACGACTAGTCCGACTACCTATCAGGATGATTCTGACCCGATGCATTGTTGCCTAAACACTGGAAGTAGTTAATGCAAGATATGTAAAGCAGACGTTGAGCCCATGCTTCACCTCACATATAAAAGACTATTTATGCAGCCAAGATACTTCGCCGATGCTTCAGCCCACATATGGATTAGATACGCTATACACACTATCAATGCATTGAAACCAAGCAGCAAGTCACACTATCAGTGCATTAGAACAAAGCAGCAAGTCACGTACAAGTAAGGCTAACGAGGCTCGAGATGCCTGCTAAAGCCCTACCACCACATAAACCCAACACCAAACAGAGGAAACCCAACGGCATCCAACTATGACTCAAACACAAACTAAACAAACCCGTCACCAAACAAAAGAAACCCAACGACACCAAACAGAAACTAAACCATATCTTATTAGTCAACACCCTACGGTCTAGACAGAACTGCGCGCTCTAAGACCTAAACTTGGCCTCGTCGATATCGACCCCTTCACGCGCTGCGCGCTCCCCTCCGAACTCGTCCATGGTGCTGAGCCCGCCCTTGCGGCCCATCTCCTGGTAGCCCTCTGTCCCCAGCTGCTCCCTCCTCGTTTGCCCTCCACGGCTGCGACCTAAAACTCCCACCAAATAACAGCATACACGTCAACCAAACCTTTGACCATCAGGAACATAATGAAGTGATCAAATGCTTCAGAAATTTAAGGTACCTTCAGCCAAACGCTCTTGGGCCTCAAGGCTCTTACCGCCGGTCCCACCAGGGACCACAGTCTCTCCTTGCTTCGCCCTGGCATCGAGCTCAGCCCTCTCCTGCTGAGTTGCCATCTCTTGGCTCTTACCAACTACTGCTGACTCTCTAAAAAGCAAGCGAAAGAAAGAATACGTATTTATCTCAATCTGATGCTCCACCGACGTACTTTCCTGGGCTCAACGAGTGGTTTCTTATAGGGGTGGGGGGCGGTGGGAGGTGGAAGGAGATGGCGCCACGTTATAGGTAGACGCGGAGGGACGGGAGAAATTGAGACGTGTCGCGGTGACACGTTTGGTGCTACGGTGAAACTTGGAAGCTGGAAGTAGAGATACGAGGGTCCTGCCTTCGTGTTGGTCAGCGATGGATAAGTTTGGCTTGGTGCCTCTCTAGGGATTCCTTTACAAGCGCTTGTTTGGCTACGCCGGTACTGAATTGAACCCACACGGCGGGTTTGAGATTGATCGTTGGAGCCGATCCGGCTGGAGACCCTTCAAACAACATAGTGAAATAGTATATATGAGATAAGCAATACGTATCTAGGTTCCCTGCCTCTGCTTTTATAGAGAATTGAGTATAATCCTGGAAGAGTTAGATTCGACCTTGCTTTTATAGAGAATGAGTCGTAATCTTGGTGGAGTTGGATGAGTCCCAAGTACAGAGGAGAGCTACCTTTGGTTTTTCTTATTTTGATCCGTCCGCGAGTCTTCTAGTTCAAATAGATCTTTCTGTGTGCCACAAATCAGGCTATCACATATGTTACGAGTTGCCAGACATTCTAACAGTGGATGCTGAAATTGGGGTTTGAAAGTGACGGCTAATAGGTTTGGAGATGGGGGGGGAGGAGAGAGAGAGAGAGAGAGAGCTACTTAGGGGTGGCAGTTGGGTATATTTTTTTCGATTACCCATCCCATCCATCCAGAATCCTAAGATTTGTCTAGCAATATTTTATAGAATTTGGGAAGGATTTGGAACCTAAAATAAAAACTTATTTGAATTTGGGAGTTAACTCTTGGGTTTCCACTATCTCAATCTGATTATATGGATGTTGTAAATTTTTATAAAAATATATAAATAATTTTAATTGAAATATTTTTTTGTTAGACTCATTCTCTTCATAGTCCATACCATAGTATACAGTACTAAATTATTCTTGAATAAGTTGTGATGTTGTATTGTATCACGTTACTTTTAGATTATTGTATCATATTACTTTTACATTTTAACTGACATAGTATTTGAATTAATTGGGTGGGTCCGGATTGAATGGATGGGTTTAGGCACTCGAATAACTCAACCCAGATAAAGGTTGATCGGATGGATTTAGAGATAGATTTATTATTTTTAGCGGGATATATTTTATATTTCTGAGTAATTTTGTAATTAGGGTTGGGATAGATTCGGATAGTAAGATTTTAATTATGGATTCAGATAC
This sequence comes from Elaeis guineensis, assembly GCF_000442705.2. Classification (NCBI taxonomy): domain Eukaryota; kingdom Viridiplantae; phylum Streptophyta; class Magnoliopsida; order Arecales; family Arecaceae; genus Elaeis; species Elaeis guineensis. The sequence continues at coordinate 64,791,686 of NC_026006.2, read as the reverse complement.
AAATAGAGTAAATTTTAAGAGTAACCTAAACCATTGCCATTTGTAGAGCTAATATGTAGTAGTTCTATTTAGATCCCATATACATTGTGGAGAAAATCTTTTGATATTATTATATTTATCTATCCAAAGATGTTGTTGGGTACAAAATACCCACGGCCGAAGTTCTCAGCAGGATTAGCCCTTGCGAGCTCCGTCCGAACCCCTACAGGAGCCGGGCTACGTCGCCAACTTCAACTGAAGAAGGACTCCGCCCGAACTCCCACGGGAGATGGGCTCTGTCCACAGCTCCAACCTCAAGAGGGACTCCGCCCGGACTCCTACGGGAGCCGGGCTCCGTCCTCGACATCAGCTGCCGGTAAGCCTTGTCCGGACTCCTATGGGAGCCGGACTTCACCTTTGATTTAATTGCAGGAAGACTCCGCCCGGACTCCTACGGGAGCCGGGCTTCGTCCTCGACTCCAACGGCTGCAGACAGATTTCGTCCGGACTCCTACGGGAGCCGGACTCCGCTGACAACTTCAACCGCAAGTAGACTCCGCCCGGACTCCTACGGGAGCCGGGCTTCGTCCTCAACATCAACTGCCGGTAAGCCTTGTCCGGACTCCTATGGGAGCCGGACTTCGCCTTTGACTTTAATTGCAGGAAGACTCCGCCCGGACTCCTACGGGAACCGGACTTCGCACCTGATTTTGATTGCAGGGGACTCCGCCCGGACTCCTACGGGAGCCGGGCTCCGCCCACGACTCCAACCGCAAGGAGAACTCCGTCCGGACTCCTACGGGAGCCAGACTCCGTCATCAGCTCCGACCGCTGCCGAACTTCAACCGCAAATAGACTCCGTCCGAACTCCTACGGGAGCCGGGCTCCGTCCTTAACATCAACTGCCGGTAAGCCTTGTCCGGACTCCTACGGGAGCCGGACTTCGCCTTTAATTTTAATTGCAAGAAGACTCCGCCCGAACTCCTACAGAAGCCGGACTTCGTCCTCGACTCCAACGGCTGCAGACAGACTTCGTCCGGACTCCTACGGGAGCCGGACTCCGCCGACAACTTCAACCGCAAGTAGACTCTGCCCGGACTCCTACGGGAGCCGGACTTCGCACCTGATTTTGATTGCAGGGGACTCCGCCCGGACTCCTACGGGAGCCGAACTTCGCACCTGATTTTGATTGCAGGGGACTCCGCCCGGACTCCTACGGGAGCCGGGCTCCGCCCACGACTCCAACCGCAAGGAGGACTCCGTCCGGACTCCTACGGGAGTCAGACTCCGTCATCAGCTCCGACCGCTGCCGAACTTTAGCCGACGGATCTGCACTCCCAGGCAGGCCACAATAACGGCCATGATTCTACTCCACTCCCTGCGGCGGACCCTACGCGACCCCATTACTCCCTGACAGGCTGTATTAACGGTCATGATTCTGCTCCACTCCCTGCGGCGGATCCTGTGCGATTCCACCACCCCCAGATGAGTCACGACAGCGGACGCCGCTCCACTTCCCGTGGCAGGCCCCACGTGGCACACCCCGATGATAGCCAGGGTCCACCCCACTACTCTCTGCAACAAACTCCGCCTGACCCTAGGCAGCTCGCTGCCAGACGGTTACAGATGTCGCTATCAGGCTACCGCCCCCTCCGCCTATAAAAGGGGGCTCCAGATACGTTATTCAATAAGCTCTCATCTTTCATCTAAAAACTCTGCTAAATTCTCCGTTCGAGCACTCCATTCTTGTTGAGGCAGAGAACTGACTTGAGCATCGGAGTATCTTGCCGGAGCAACCCCACCTCCGGTTTAGACTTCCTTTGCAGGTCCCGGCGGCGACCGCGACTTTCTCGACTCCAGCTTCTCCGACGCAAGCGGATTTTTGCACCAACAGATGTTATCAAGGATCACGTGGAATTATGAAATATATCAGCCAATGATATATATTGTCAAGGAAGATCTTGACACCATCGTTGAACTAAACCATTAATTTATCCATAATTTGCCGATTGAAGCATGTATCATAAGTTTTTACGGAGATCTCTTAGCCAGACTCCCCACTCCAATGTTTCACCCACCAATTGGGTTGAAGTTTAGTGGTGGTATCTCTCCCTGATTTAGCTACACCTATACCAGAAGAAAATAAAGTGGCACCTGATACACAATTATACAATAACTATCAGAGTAGAAGGCTCGTCCAGGAGGGGTATAAATGTACATGCATTAAGGCAGTTTCGTCGACGGTGTAGCGATTTATTACGACTTAACACGGTTCATGCCAGGCAAAGGAATATAAAAAACTCGTGATCCAGTGGGATAACGTTCGTCCCCCTTCCCGGCGCCTCCAACGGTTACTTTCCTAGTCCGCCTCTTCTCCAACGGTCGCTTATGCTATTATAATTTTTCTTATATCCTGGTCTCCCAGCTGTCCACAGTTATGACTCTGTAGACCAGGACGCAGGACCACCGCCATTTGAACAAAACACAAAACAGCAAAATAGGAATACACAACGTGACACCCCAAGTCCAGACCAAAGTGGCGTCATTTCTTCAGCTAATTCTTATTCGTGGCACTTTCTTCGTCCTTCATTTCCCTGTTTCGCGTTTAGAAACAATAGCTACCCTCTTGCTTAACGTCCAATGGACCGCGTCGAACATTTGAAGAAGCAAAGATAAGCTCCAACGCTTCTCTAACACGCGATATACGGAGATTTGGACTCCATTCCAGGCGCCACCATGCGCTCCATTCAATGTCCCTTCATATACCATCTTCTTATCCAAGAGCAGCGGTAAGTGATAAACCAGAACGGAAAAGTTGCACGTCATTTCAACCGTGTGATTGGAGTTTCTCTTTGTAAAAGCGAGTTCAGGAGGGACATTTGAGTCCCACCCCTGGGGCTATAAAACGCTCTACATGAGGGGAAGGGGGAATTCAAAAAGGAACGATGTCTTGTTCCGTTGCGATATCGAGCTCTCCGGTGTTCTCGCCTTCTCGGATCCCTCTTTCTTGCAAGAGCTCCCCTGAAACCCTAAGCCTAACCGTAGCGCAGCACCACCTCCATGCGTCCGAGGGCTCGCCTTCTGCATCGCCGATGCCGTGCTCCACCTCGCCGTTCCGGTCCAGGTCCCAGAGAGGGGCGGCGGCGATCAGGGCGTTTAGGGCCGTAGACTCGTCTTCCCCTTCTCCGCCACCGACTTCATCGAGTTCGGGTTTGAATTCGGTCAGGATTGCTTCGCTGCTAAAGAGGAAGAGGCCGGCGCGGATCCATATACCGCTCGCGGAAGCCTTGACATTCGCCGCGCCGGTGGGGTCGGACGGCCAGAGGGAGGTGGAGGCGGAGAGCGAGCGGTTCTCTGTGTACTGCAAGAGGGGAAGGAAGAGGTTGGAGATGGAGGATCGGCACAAGGCCGAGCTCGATTTCCATGGAGATCCCCAATTGGTAGTTACTCGTTTGTTTTCTCTCTTTTCTCATCCATTTTCCTTTTATTAGCATTTTCATATGAGCGTTCGTTCAGGGGACGGAATTGGAGACAAAACTATACTTTGAAAGTTTATTTGATCAAAGTGAGATTTGCTTCGGTTTTAGCATATATTTCCTCTGTTTTTATAAAATTACTAGCTATCGTTTTTTTTTGAATGGAAGGGGAGAGAAATTGGAAGTTTTCAAACGTTCCAAACTTTTTAATGATTCAAACGGGAAGGTGTTTGCCGTCTCAGAATACATTTCTTCTGTTTTACAAGATCACAATCTATTATTTTTATAAAAGAGAAAAAAGGGAAACTTTTCTAGCGTTTGAAATTTCTCGACGACGACTTGAAGGCGGGAAGCTTTCAATCTTAGCATACATTTCTCCTGATTTCAGAAAATTGGAATCTGTCATCTTCGTAGAAGGGGAAAAACTTTTCAACATCTTCAAATGTTGGTAATCCCCGTCTTGTTGAACTCAGAAGACGTAGTTAATTAATCAATCTATTTATTTATTTGATGAACAGGCATTCTTTGGAATTTTTGATGGCCATGGTGGTAACAAAGCTGCTGAATTTGCTTCGGAGAAGATGGGTGAGCGTATAGTAGAGGAAGTTGTGATGAGAGGAGGAGAAAGCTGGGGCGAGATAGAGGAAGCAGTCAAGATTGCGTACCTGAAAACAGACGCCGAGTTTCTAAAACAGGATGTGGGAGGAGGCACTTGCTGTGTCACTGCCTTGATTAGAAAGGGTGACCTTTTCGTTTCCAATTGTGGCGACTGTCGTGCTGTTTTGAGCCGAGCTGGTACGGCGGAGGCTCTCACATCTGATCACAGGCCTTCACGGGAAGACGAAAGGGAGCGAATTGAGAACTTCGTAAGTCATCTTTAAATCATGAATTATAAATGGTTCACTAAGTTGGCAATGGGAGTCTGTTAGGTTGGGCTTCATCATCTTTTTTTACCGTAACTCTGTAGCATTATCACCCATTGGCTTACAATTATGAGCTTTATGCCGTGCAGGGAGGCTTTGTGGATTACTGCCGAGGAACGTGGAGGTTGCAAGGCTGCCTAGCTGTATCCAGGGGAATTGGAGATTCACATCTTAAACAATGGGTTATACCAGAGCCAGAGACTAAAATTTTTAAGATAGAACCTGATTGCGAATTCTTAATTCTGGCCTCTGATGGGCTATGGGATAAGGTACCATTTTGCTCTTGACAATTTTTTTAATGGCTATCTAATCTATCCTCTCATGTGGCTCTTCTTGGATCAAAAGCATGACGTAAGTATTCTTCTTCTCTAATCTTCTAGGTAGGCAATCAGGAGGCAGTTGATATAGCTCGGCCCTTGTGCATCGACACTGAAAACCCATCGCTGCTCTCTGCTTGTAAAAGGCTTGCTGATGTATCTGCTGCTAGAGGTTCGGTGGATGATACCAGTGTTATGATAATAAAGTTGCAGCATTTTGTCTGAAGCTATAGCATTTTGAACCATTCATGGTTTCTTCCTTGGCCATTTCTATGAACCTACATTCCAGTAGCGGATATAGATCGGAAGCAAAAGAAGATCAGATTTTCTTCTATTTCTTGTTCCGCAAGTACATTTTTTTAATGAACTTGCGGGGGGTTATTCATGGGGATTTGGACATCTTTTTGTACCGAGATAGATGTAATGAGAGGGGGAGAGAGCAAGAGAGGATAGGAATAGTGAAATAGAGGTGCAAGGGGAGAGGGGAATACCGGGAGTTGGAAGGTGTATTTGGAATAACATAATAGGTAAATTATAGAAATTCTTTTGACATTAGAAATAAATTATGTTTATATTCTTTGAAAAATCTGGATTTATCTCTTTAAAATTTATTTTTATTTAATATTCAGACAGTTAACTTCGGAAACCAAATATCATATCAATTTTTTTTTTTAAAATAGTCAAAATATAACAGCTAGGATAAAAAAAATTGTATGTATCCACCTCTCTTCCTCTACACTCAAGGATAATTTAGATTTTTTTCTTTCGAATGGGATGTTAATTTAACTCGATGTAAAAATAGATTTTGTAAATTATTAGATATATGAGTAATAAATATAATTTTTAGGAAAGTTTATGTAATTTACTCTAAAATAATGTTTTCAATTGGGAAAACGAAGGCTCTAATATTCGTTTGCGAGTTTTTTTTCCGGTAAAACGGATGTATTATATTTTGGTAAAACGGAAATCCTACTCTCTCCGTTTCCTTCCTCGCATTCCCACTCTCTCTCGCCGCTGCCCCCTTCGTTCCTGATGGCGGGCGGACGAGAGTCCTCCACCGGCGGCGGTGGTGGAGGAGGCCGGCAGGCCTATGCGGCAACGGACGCGAGGAGCGCGCGGATGGAGTCGATCCCGCCTACATGAGGGCGGTGGCGGGGTTGCTGGGGGAATCGTCGAGGCAGCAGGCTGCAGCCGATCGACGTGATTAAGACGCGGCTGCAGCTGGACCGGTTCGGGAACTACCGGGGGATTGCGCATTGCCGGGCGACGGTGGCGAGGACGGAGGGGGTGCGGGCGCTCTGGAAGGGCCTCACCCAATTCGCCACCCATCTCACCCGCAAGTACGCCCTCCGCAGGGGCTCCAACGCCCTCTTCCGGTCCGTCTTCAAGGATTCCTCCACTGGTCACCTCTCCAACCGCGGCCGCGTCCTCTCCGGCTTCGGCGCCGGTGTCCTCGAGGCAATCGTCATCGGCACCCCCTTCGAGGCGAGCCTCTTTCTTCATTTTTCTTTCTTTCTTAAGGTTATTTCTTCTGTCAAAATGATTCGGTTCTTTAAGGATTTCCTTTATTTCTTGTTTTTTCAACTAATATTTGCCGCGTTTCTCCGTTAAGGTTTTTTCAGTTCTTTGATCGTTACCGTTACGTGAGCAGCCTGAGCAGATGGCAAGCGATGATGCAACTTTCTTTCGGACGTTTGCCACCAGGACGTTCGATTATAGGCCAGAATGAACTCTTTTTGTTGTAATTGTGTCGACAACCTGTGGAATAGGATCGTAATGAATTGAATAGACCACCAGTTGAATAGGAAACTCCAGTTTTGTTCCAACTCTGACCTGAAATCTGAAAACAAATCTAGGTTTACCATAACTGGACCTCATTTTCCGCATGAGTGTTGAGTTTAGATTGCTTAACATTAGAAGACACTTCCATTGCATTATCGTAAAAATCTTTAGGCCACAAATTAATCTGCTAACTATGAAGGCTCCTGTATCTTTGCATATCAGCTGATCTTGCAATTTAGATTGGTTTGATGGATACGATATTAATTCTTGTTGATGCATACGCCAATTGTAGACCATGGTTTTTAGGTAGATTTTTTTTGTGATGGGGCTGACTTGCATTATAGATGCACTACCATGGAGAAAACTCAGACTCGTCAGTGATTGGACAAATCATACAGTTCAAAATATCTGGTTTTAGAGTGCATTTACGGACTGTCTAGATTGAGTAATCATGATCATCCATCTCTCATGTTTAAAGAGTTCCAGTGTATCATATTTTTGGCATCATGCATGATGATTTACGCTTTCGAAACTTTCTTGATTTGCATGTTTGTTCTATGTAACAAAAAATGCTTTTGGACTGGCATTGGTAAAATTAAAGGTGCTGATAAGAACGTGCTTCTATGCTTGGAACTGGTCTTCTTATTCTTTCACGTTCCATGGGAGCTTTGCAATCAACAATTGTATTATGTTTCAAATTTCAGGGAATCCATTCAAATTTACTTTCAAAAAGATCTTCTAAGTAAATTTTCATTGCAACGGTGATACCACGTCACCGTTGTAACAAACTAATCAACAGTCGAAAATGAGTGAAATACGTGGGGCAGTGTAGGCTATTATCCACGGGAACCGATGAAATACACGGCAACTGGTAAAATATAAAAGTTTTCATTTGGTTTGTTATAGATTTGATGTGGTATCACTTTTGCAATGAATATTTTTTTCTTCTGTTGTTGGACTCAAATATCCAACGATTGGATGAAATTGATTCATATTTCTAGTATATGAAGAGGGTACAAAACTCAGTATTAGGCATGCTTGTTGAAGATGGAGATCATAAAAATTGTTTTTTCCTTCAGGAAGGGGTATCAACTATTGTAGGTGAATAATAGTAATCTGACTAGGAGCCTTGTTGTTGGAGTGGTAAATATGATATTGGCCCTTCTTGTCGGGGGAAAAAAATGTTATAAGTGTTCCTTGCATTTAACTCTTTTCCCTGACATAATTTTCTTTAACTTCTGTTTACCAGAGCAATTTTAATGCAATGACATTGTCAATCCTGGAAAACGAATAAAGGTCCATGTGGAAGGGCATCACAATGCGAAAGTTATAGGGCGTGGAAGGACGTGTCCAAGAGATAATTGTTTATACTTTCCCCTTTTGATGCAGCATAGCAGCTGAAACGGCCTTTTCTATCTTAAATGGTGCACAGATCATTTCAGGATTGGATCTAAATAATTATCCTTTGAGAACGAGGAAGTTCATAATTTCTGTTGGTGCAAAAATCTGTCTGCGTCGGAGAAGCTGGAGTTGTGGAGGTCGCGGTCACCGCCGGGACCTGCAAAAGAAGTCTAAATCGGAGGTGGGGTTGCTCCGGCAAGATCCTCCTATGCTCAAATCAGTTCTCTGCCTCAACAAAAATGGAGTGCTCGAACGGAAATTTTAGTAGAATTTCTAGGTAAAAAGAGTTTATAGAATAACGTATCTGGGGTCCCTTTTTATAGGCGAAAGGGGGCAGCAGACTGATAGCGATATCTGTAACCGTCTGGCAGTGGGCTGTCCAGAGTCAGGCGGAGTTTGTTACGAGGAGTAGTGGAGTGGGATCGTGGCCACCGCCGGGACGTGCCACGTGGAGTCTGTTGCGGGTAGTGGGATGGCATCCGTTGTCGCGACTCGCCAGGAGGTGGGAGGAATCGCATGGTATCCGTCGCAGGGAGTGGACCAGAATCGTGGTCATTATGACGATCTGCCAGGGAGTGATGGAGCCACACGAAATCCGTCGCAGAAGGTGGAGCAGTGTCGTGGCCGTCACTGCGGCCTGCCAGGGAGTGATGGAGCCGCGCGGAATCTGTTGCAGGAGGTGGAGCAGGATCGTGGCTGTTGCTGCGGCCTACCAGTGGGCCCAGGCCTGTCGGTCGAAGTTCGGAAAGAGGTGGCTAGCCACCCGTCTGAGAGGAGCTCGGAGTCCGGCTTCCGTAGGAGTCCGGATGAAGTCTTCTTGCAGCCGGAGTTGGGAACGAGATCCGGTTTCCGTAGGAGTCCGGGTAGAGTCTTCCTGCAATTTAAGTCAGGTGCGAAGTCCGGCTCCCGTAGAAGTCCGGATGGAGTCTTCCCGTAGTCGGAGCTGGGGACGGAGCTCGGCTCCCATGGGAGTCCGGGTGAAGCCTTCCAGCAGTTGAGGTCGGGGATGAAGTCCGGCTCCCGTAGGAGTCCGGACTAAGTCTGCCTGTAGCTGGAGTCGGAGACGAAGTCCGGCTGCCGTAGGAGTCCGATCGAAGCTCACCTGCGATCAAGGTCAGGGACGAAGTCCGGCTCCCGTAGGAGTCCGGACGGAGTTTACCCGTAAGTGAAGTCGTGGGCGGAGCTCGGCTCCCGTAGGAGTCCGGGCGAAGTCTTCTCGCAGTCGAGGCTGAGGACGGAGCCCGGCTCCCATGGGAGTCCGGGTGAAGCCTTTCAGCAGTTGAGGTTGGGGACGAAGTTCGGCTTCTGTAGGAGTCCGAACTAAGTCTGTCTGTAGCTGGAGTCGGAGACGTGATCTGGCTCCTGTAGGAGTCCGATTGAAGTCCACCTGCAATCAAGGTCAGGGACGAAGTTTGGCTCCCGTAGGAGTCCGGACGAAGTTTACCTGCAGCTGGAGTCGTGGGCGGAGTCCGACTCCCGTAGGAGCCCGGGCGGAGTCTGCAGGTGAAGTCGTGGGCGAGGTCCGGCTCTCGTAAGAGTCCGGACGAAGTTTACCTGCAATTAGAGTCAGGACGGAGTCCGACTCTCGTAGGAGTCCGGACGAGGTTTACCTGCAGCTGGAGTCGTGGGCGGAGTCCGGCTCCCGTAGGAGCCCGGGCAGAGTCTGCAGGTGAAGTCGTGGGCGGAGTTCGACTCCCGTAGGAGTCCGGGTAAAGCCTTCCAGCAGTTGAGGTTGGGGACGAAGTCCGGCTCCCGTAGGAGTCCGGACTAAGTCTGCCTGTAGCTGGAGTCGTGGGCGGAGTCCGACTCTCGTAGGAGCCCGGGCGGAGTCTGCAGGTGAAGTCATGGGCGAGGTCCGGCTCCCGTAGGAGTCCGGACGAAGTTTACCTGCAATTAGAGTCAGGACGGAGTCCGGCTCCCGTAGGAGTCCGGACGAGCTTTACCTGCAGCTGGAGTCATGGGCGGAGTCCGGCTCCCATAGGAGCCCGGGCGGAGTCTGCAGGTAAAGTCGTGGGTGAGGTCCGGCTCTCATAGGAGTCCGGACAAAGTTTACCTGCAATTAGAGTTAGGACGGAGTCCGGCTCCCGTAGGAGTCCGGACGAGGTTTACCTGCAGCTGGAGTCGTGGGCGGAGTCCGACTCCCGTAGGAGCCCGGGCGGAGTCTGCAGATGAAGTCGTGGGCGAGGTCCGGCTCCCGTAGGAGTCTGGACAAAGTCTGCCAGCAGCCGGAGTTGTGGGCGGAGTCCGGCTCCCGTAGGAGCCCGGGCGGAGTCTATAGGCGAAGTCGTGGGCGAGGTCCGGCTCCCGTAGGAGTCCGGACGAAGTCTGCCTGCAATTGAAATCGGGGGCGAGGTCCGGCTCCCGTAGGAGTCCGGACGTCGCGAAGAATCCGGTCGACGCTGGCGGGGTCCTGCCCGTTGGCAAAACTTGGGAGTGTGGCGGAGGCTCGGCCGCCCGGGAGGTTTGAAGAGATGTTGCCGGAGGTCGAAAGTCAATTGGATCCCCGGAGGGTCACTCCCATCACGAACTTCGACTGGGGGGTATTTTATACCCAACACCAGTCCCCCTACTTCCGAGTTCGAATTTTGAATGAAGGAAGTACAGAGAAATTTTTGCAGCCGAAGTTATCCCCTTGAATCCCGTGTACGATCGCCCCCAGATATTTTGGCATTAAATGCGTGCGTGCTGGAGTTTTTTCGAATCGGGGCGACTCGAAGGGACCCTTCAGAATTTTCGCTGGTACGTTGGCCCAGGTATGGCGCAGTAATGGCTCCGTCAGCTGTCAGCCGCTTTTAGCCGCCTGCCGAGGTGAGTGGAACACGCGTCGAGCACGGGTCGGCCTGGGGGATTCGCAATCATTATGGCGCCGGATCCCAGGATCTATTTAAACCCGCCTTTCCGCCTGAAAGTTCTATCGGTATCCGCCTTTTCTTCGAGAGCCCTGACCCTCCTTGGCGTCTTCTTTGGCCTTAGGCATCTTTCGAGTCATCCCTGTCCTCGCCCTTCGGCATCCTCCAGAGCGATCTAGGTTAGTCCCAGAACTTTCATTTTTCTTCTTGTCACTTAGGGGCCTTTTCTCCTCTATTTTCTTCTGTCGTATTCCTCCGATTTGATCTTCCGCAACCTCTCGTCCTTTGTCCCGTCTGATTTCTCTAGGATCTTTAGGATCTTCGTTTGAAGTCATTCGAAATGTCTTCCGGCACCTCCGCCTCTAGCGGTTCCGGGAGTTCTTCCGCCTCAGCCTCCCAGGACCCCCATTCTATAGACGAACCCACATTTGGGACTGGGCTTCGTTCGATTTTTGCGCCGAGTGCCATTCCCTGCTCTCTGACTCCGGATGAACTCCTACTGATAAGGGTTCAGTATGGAGTTCCTCCGGAGTACGATCTGAAGCTTCCTGGCCCCTCCGACCGGGCTAGCACTCCCCCACCCGGTCGTTTTTGCCTGTATCAGGAGGCGTTCCGTACCGGACACCGGCTTCCGCTTCCGCCTTTTGTTGTCGCCCTTTTTCCGCTTCTTAGATATCTCTTTGGCTTTAGTTGCTCCAAATTCCTTTAGGTTTTTGATAGGGTTTCTTTCTCTTTGCCACGTAGTCGAAGTTCAGCCATCCCTTTCTTTGTTTAGGCATTTCTACACTTTCAAGCGTCACCCTTCGGCGAAGGACTGGTGGTATTTCTCCCTCCAGTTTGGCAAGAAGGGGTTGCTGAAAGGTGCTTCCTCTTCAATCCACAATTAGAAGGAGAAATACCTCTTCGTCCACTGTCCGACCATGAGGCTGGGCCTGCCCCCTTGGGGCTCTCTGAGGGACTCTATCCGTCGGGCTCCCAGCCTGGGGGAGGACGACCTTCAGGCCGTCCGGAAGCTTCTTGACTATTCCGCTCCTTCCCTTCCCAACCTTCTGAGGGAGCAATTTTTGTTCAACATCGGCTTGAGCCCCCAGGATCCTGCGAGTATTCCATCTTTTCTCTTCTCTTCTTTTCTTCCATCCTCCTTCTTTCTCTCTTTTTTCTTCTCTCTCTTTTCTTTTCTTCTTCTTCTTTTTTTTTTTTTGCGTGTCACTTCTTCCTTTTTTACTCCATTATTGATTATTGATTTTTTTTTTTAGGAATAGATACCGAAGCAGCATGGATGCTCGCCAGGGGCCCCAAGGCCCACAAAAGAAAAGGTGCCGCGGCCTCCGGATCAGCAAAGAAGGCCAGAGTGGAGGAGACGAGCTCGGCTGCACCTGTCCAGGCGGCTCCCGTGGTTGACGTTCCTTCGGACTCCGAGCCACCGGCCCCCCGGGCCTCTTCAAGGAGTCCGCCGACTGGGGCTCCCATTTTGGGGGTCCGTTCCACGAAGGCGCCCGGAGTCGAGAGGGGGAGGAGAAGAAAGTCGGTGGCCCGCAGGGCGAGTAGCCGCCGAGCCATCGTTGAAGAGTCCCTTGGTTCCGAAGAAGAGCCGGAGAATCTCTTCAATGACAGGACTTGATCAAGCGGCTGATCGACGGCTGCATTCTGCCCGAAGTCGTCGAGAGGATCGACCGCGTCGATCCTGAGCAGCGGGTTTGGGACTCCCCAGGGTCCTTTCTCGAGGTAAATAAATCTTCATTTAATTGGCTTTTCGACCCTTGTTCTGACCCCCTAGCCGTCCTTGTAGATTGGGCACCAGCTCCTTGCCAACATCGAGGCGACGAACCGGGCAAGGAGGGATGTCATCCAGGCGGAGGAGCGTCGCCGGACCGAAGTCGCTCGTCTCAAAGAAAAGGCCGCCGAAGTAGTTACCCTTCAAGAGGCCCTGGAGAAAGAAAAACAGGCACGGGAGGAAGAGAAGCAGACCTCGGAGGAGACGGTGAGAAAGGTGGAGGCCGAGGTCGCCAATTTGGCGGAGCAGATTCTGGTCCTGGTCTCGGAGGTCAGGGTTCTTGCGGTAGAGGAGTTCAAGACCTCCGCGGAGATGAGGGACCTGAACGTCCGATTCGGCCAGGAAGCGTTCATCAAGGGGTTCGAGCTCTGCCAGGAGAAGGTGGCCAGAAAATTTTCCGAGCTCGATCTCAGCTTCTTGGACGAGGAGTCTGAAGATGAGGCCGGTCCCTCTCCTGCCGCTACTGCTGCCGCAGCCCCCCTTCCAGGGACACCGAGCTCCCCAACTCCTACTGCAGAGGTCTGAGACCTCCGACATTGTATTTTTCTTTTACTATAATTTTTTTTTCTTTTTGTCTTTAAAAAATATTCAATCAATAAAGTTGAATTTTTCGTCGTGGATGGCTTCTCCTTTCTTCCTTCCTCCTTTTTTGTTTTTCTTTCTGCAATGAGACGCGCCTTGACGCTTTTGTCTCTCGATGGCAGTGTCCTGTCGAAGCACTTCCCCTGCCCCTGAGGATTCTGCTGAAGTCCACGATTCAGCGGCTGAAGAAGGAAGTTCTTCATTTGACAAAAAGGTCGAAGAAGATGGAAGGCGAGCTTCGCAGGTTGAGGGGGGTTACTCTGAAGCCACCTCGGAGGCCACCCGCTTTCGAAATTTCCACGTGAAGGGGATTATGGAGTACAGCCGGAGAAAGGCGGACTTCGCGAAGGAGCTTGAGGAACACAAGAAGAGCGCCAGCGATCGAATTTAGGCTCAAGCTGCCAAGATCAGTTCTCTCAGGGTAGAACTGTCAGCTGCGCAGGAGAGGATTGGCCAGCTGGAGGGAAGTTCGTCCCGGCTCTTGACTCGGGCCGACGGCGATCGGGAGTGGTCGAAGAAGGTCTCCGACCTTCAGCAACAGCTTCAGGATACCGAGGTGAGCTACGACGTGCATCGGGCCGGCTGGCGCAGGCAGGTGGATGAATATAAAGGGAGACTTAGGGTGGCGACCGACGAAGTCGCCCGTCTTCAAGGGCAGCTGGCTGACAGGGCTCAGCTCGCTTCCTCTCGGGATTCCAATGAACTTCAATCCCTAAGAAGAACTGCAGAAGGACTTTCTGTCGCCCTTGGGGAGAGGACGGTTGAGCTGCAGCAATTAAAGTCCAGCTGGCATGTGAGCAGCAGGCCGTCAAGGACGCGGAGGTAGAATTCGAGGTCCTGAGAAAGAGACGTCGAGAGGCAGAGAACGAAAGCCAGCGACTCCGTCGGGCGCTCTAGGATGCGCTGCTGAAAAAGAGAGAGCTAGAAGAAGAAGTTGAAAATCTGAGGCAGTCCTGGATAAGGGGTGAAGCAGATAATTCGAGGTCGGAAGGAGCAGAGCTTTCCTAGGGCTCTTTTTGGCCTTCCATCTTTCCATGCATACATTTTCTCTTTTGTTGTTTTGTCTTGCTCTTGTCGTTTCGCTTTTCTTCCTTTGGCCTTCTAGGCTTCGTGGTGTATATTTCGCAAATGGAATGAAAAAGAGATTTTGTGTTACCTCATCCACGTATTGTATTAAATTGTCGCCCGTCGAACTTCTTTTGTCTTTTGACTTGTCCGACGTTGACGTCGTTTGGAGGTGCCCAGTCGTCGCCACGCTGATTTGCTTTTCTTGTCGTCCATGGCCGTAGGCTCGAGCTTGATGGTCCGAACTCCGCATTACCTCGAAGGTGTCGCTGTTTTCTTGACCTGTGTCGAGAGCCTCCTTAGAGACCGGGGATGTTTGGTAGGAGCTTTCCCTCTTTGTTGAGACGAGGTTCCTTAGGTCTTTGGTGTGGTTTATTTTTCGTCTGTTGCTGGCGTAATCCGTCGCTTTCCTTTTTAATTTTCCTCCTCTTTTCGAGTGAGGGTCCTCCCCTTGCTTTTTGAGGGGTCACGTAGAAGTGTAGAGATGCCATTGAGGGGACTTTTCTCTTTATCCAATTTTGTTGGGCGGTCGAGTTTTTGTCATCGTCGAGATGAGGTTCTCCTTCTGTTCTTGACGTAGTCGATCTCAGCTCAGGTTAGGATGAGGTTCTCATCCTGTTCCCAACGGGGCTGTGGGGGCACATAAGGGTCGTTGCAAGGGCCTCTCCCCCCATCCGGTCTAAAAGAACCGGGCCTTCGACTTTGCTCATGTTAGGACGAGGTTCTCCTCCTGTCCCTAACAAGGCTGTGGGGGCACATGTGGGCGCTGTTTGGCCTCTCCCCCCATCCGGTCTAAGAGGAACCGGGCCTTCGACTTTGCTCACGTTAGGGCGAGGTCCTCCTCCTATCCCTGACGTGATCGTGGGGGCGCATAAGGACGTTGTAGGGCCTCTCTCCCCATTCGGTCTAAAAGAATCGGGCCTTTGACTTTGCTCACGTTAGGGCGAAGTTCTCCTCCTGTCCCTAACATGGCTGTGGGGGCGCGTAAGGGCGTTGCAGGGCCTCTCCCTCCAACCGGTCTAAAAGAACCGGGCTTTGACTTTGCTCATGTTAGGGCGAGGTTCTCCTCCTGTCTCTAACATGGCTCAGGGGGCATCCAAGGGCCGTTATATGGGCCTTTTCCCCGATCCGATCTTAAAATAATCGACTTTCATTTGGCTCATGTTAGGACGAGGTTCCCCTCCTGTTCCTAACATGACCTTGTTTTAATTGTTTGAAGGGGTCATCCCCAATCGTAACAAATCCATGCCAAAAGGGAAAGACATGCAAAGTCGAAAGGAATTTAGATTCAGAGCAAAGTCATGAGCAGTACATTTACAGGTTTCTCGAGTTTCGTGATCGTGGAAGGTTTGCTCCTCCTTGAGGCCCTCCGATGATGGAGTCGATGGTCCCGATTGGAGGCCGATCTCCGAGCCGCTCCTCCCTCCTTGGCGGTTCAGGTTGCGGCAGGGCCCTTAGCCGATCTTCTCTACCCTCAGACCGACGTTGAATGAACCTATCGAGTCGACCTCGCCGGATGAGCTCCTCGATCTCGTCTAGGAGCTGAATACATTCCTCCGTGTCGTGGCCGTAGTCGCGATGGTAGAGACAGAACTTGTTGGGGTTGCGCTTCCCGGGGTGTGTGCACATCCTCTCTGGCCTGGGGAGCTGCTCCTTGACCTCCATCAGTACTTGGATTTTCGAGGCATTGAGGGGGGCATAGTTGCGGAATCTTTCGGTGGAGAATCCCGCCGTACTCCACGGTCTGGACTTCTCTGCCTACGTACCCGGGGAGAAGTATGGACACGCTTGTGCCCGGGAGGAGTTCGAGAACGTGGCCGAGCTTCTCTCGATCCTTTTTCGACTACGGGCTTACTCGAGTCTCCCACCTGCCGTTCTCTCGCAGTCTCCTCATCCTTCATTTTGAAGGCTTCTTCCGCTCGAGCGTACTCTTCGGCCCGAGTCAACAGATCAGCAAAATCCTGGGGTACTTCTTCTCCAGGGAGAACAAAAGGTCATTCTTCTGAAGGCCGTCCTTCAGAGCGGTCATTGCTACCGACTGGTCCAAGTTCCGGACCTCCAGTACGGCGATATTGAAACGGTTGATGTAGGCTCGAATGGACTCCCCCTCTCTCTGCTTGATATTGATGAGGGACTCGAACCCTTCCAGGGGCGCCGACTGCTGACAAAATGGGCCACAAATTGGTGGCTCATTTGATCGAAGGAAAAGATGGTACCCGACTTCAGCGCTGAGTACCAGTTTCTCGCCGCTCCCTTCAAGGTGGATGGGAAGACTCGGCATAGAATGGCGTCGGGTGCGTCATGAAGCAGCATCATCATCCGGAAGGCCTCCAGATGATCAACCAGATCCGAAGTCCCGTCGTAGCTTTCGAACTGGGGGAGTTTGAAGTTGGGCAGGATCGGTTCCTGCATGATCATTTGAGAAAAGGGAGGGTCAGTGCAAATATCCTCACCATAAGCGGGGGGAGCGTGGCGGAGTTCTTCGATCTGCCGGTTCATCTCCTGGAGTCTCCGGTCTAGAAAATCCTCTCGACTTCGGGTCTCGAGGGTCCTCTGGCAGAATGGGGGCAGGGATCTTCCAGGGGTGGAGTCGTGATCTGATTGTGGGCTCTCCACCCTCGGGTTCGTCTTCCCAGGAAAGACGAGGCGACTGGTCCAAGTGGCCCGCCCCACCGTCGGATTCTGGTGTTCCGGTGACACCCTTTCCAAGCGCACTGATACCTGCGGCTGCTGCTGCTGCTGCATGGCCTGCACAGCTTCAGTGAGGCCCCTGACCTGCTGTGCCAGCAGATCAAATTGCTCCGCACCGACCGCCGTTGTCGGAGGAGGAGGAGGCTGAAAAACTGGAGGTGAGGCCGGAGCCTGAGATCTGGCCGCGGAGGCCGTGGATCGCCGTGTGGACGCCTTGCGGAGAGGCATCGGGCAAAGACCAAGTGGAGGAGAGAGGAGAGGGCACCGAAAAAGATGCCCGGGGGCAGTCCCATTGAGCGTTCCTTTAAGAACAAGGGTACTGCGAAGGTTCAACCCTTCCTCTAGCGCCAATCCTGTTGGTGCAAAAATCCGCCTGCGTCGGAGAAGCTGGAGTTGTGGGGGTCGTGGTCGCCGTCGGGACCTGCAAAAGAAGTCTAAACCGAAGGTGGGGTTGCTCCGGCAAGACCCTCTGATGCTCAAGTCAGTTCTCTGCCTCAACAAGAATGGAGTGCTCGAACGAAAATTTTAGCAGAGTTTCTAGGTAAAAAGAGCTTATAGAATAACATATCTGGGGCCCCCTTTTATAGGCGAAAGGGGGCAGCAGACTGATAGCGATATCTGTAACCGTCTGGCAGTGGGCTGTCCAGAGTCAGGCGGAGTTTGTTGCGAGGAGTAGTGGAGTGGGATCGTGGCCACCGTCGGGACGTGCCACGTGGAGTCTGTTGCGGGTAGTGGGACGGCGTCCGTTGTCGCGACTCGTCAGGAGGTGGGAGGAATCGCCGGTATCCGTCGCAGGGAGTGGAGCAGAATCGTGGTCATTATGGCGATCTGCTAGGGAGTGATGGAGCCACGCGAAATCCGTCGCAGGAGGTGGAGTAGTGTCGTGGCCGTCACTGCGGCCTGTCAGGGAGTGATGGAACCGTGCGGAATCTGTTGCAGGAGGTGGAGCAGGGTCGTGGCTGTTGTTGCGGCCTACCAGTGGGCCCAGGCCTGTCGGTCGAAGTCCGGGGAGAGGTGGCTAGCCACCTGTCTGAGAGGAGCTCAGAGTCCGGCTCCCGTAGGAGTCCGGATGAAGTCTTCTTGCAGCCGGAGTTGGAGACGAGATCCGATTCCCGTAGGAGTCCGGATAGAGTCTTCCTGCAATTTAAGTCAGGTGCGAAGTTCGGCTCCCGTAGGAGTCCGGACGGAGTCTTCCTGTAGTCGAGCTGGGGACGGAGCCCAGCTCCCATGGGAGTCCGGGTGAAGCCTTCCAGCAGTTGAGGTCGGGACGAAGTCCGGCTCCCGTAGGAGTCCGGACTAAGTCTGCCTGTAGCTGGAGTCGGAGACGTGATTTGGCTCCCGTAGGAGTCCGGTCGAAGCTCACCTGCGATCAAGGTCAGGACGAAGTCCGGCTCCATAGGAGTTCGGACGGAGTTTACCCGTAAGTGAAGTCGTGGGCGGAGCTCGGCTCCCGTAGGAGTCCGGACGAAGTCTTCTCGCAGTCGAGGTTGAGGACGGAGCCCGGCTCCCATGGGAGTCTGGGTGAAGCCTTCCAGCAGTTGAGGTTGGGGACGAAGTCCGACTTCTGTAGGAGTCCGGACTAAGTCTGCCTGTAGCTGGAGTCGGAGACGTGATCTGGCTCCCGTAGGAGTCCGGTCGAAGTCACCTGCAATCAAGGTCAGGACGAAGTCCGGCTCCCGTAGGAGTCCGGACGAAGCTTACCTGCAGCTGGAGTCGTGGGCGGAGTCTGGCTCTCGTAGGAGTCCGACGGAGTCTGCAGGTGAAGTCGTGGCGAGGTCCGGCTCCCGTAGGAGTCCGGACGAAGTTTACCTGCAATTAGAGTCAGGACGGAATCCGGCTCCCGTAGGAGTCCGGACGAGGTTTACCTGCAGCTGGAGTCGTGGGCGGAGTCCGGCTCCCGTAGGAGCCCGGGCGGAGTCTGCAGGTGAAGTCGTGGGCGAGTTCGGCTCCCGTAGGAGTCCGGGTAAAGCCTTCCAGCAGTTGAGGTTGGAGACGAAGTCCGACTCCCGTAGGAGTCCGGACTAAGTCTGCCTGTAGCTGGAGTCGTGGGCGGAGTCTGCAGTGAAGTCGTGGGCAAGGTCCGGCTTCCGTAGGAGTCCGGACGAAGTTTACCTGCAATTAGAGTCAGGACGGAGTCCGGCTCCCATAGGAGTCCGGACGAGGTTTACCTGCAGCTGGAGTCGTGGGCGGAGTCCGGCTCCCATAGGAGTCCGGGCGGAGTCTGCAGGTGAAGTCGTGGGTGAGGTCCGGCTCCCGTAGGAGTCCGGACAAAGTTTACCTGCAATTAGAGTCAGGACGGAGTCCGGCTCCCGTAGGAGTTCGGACGAGGTTTACCTGCAGCTGGAGTCGTGGGCGGAGTCCGGCTCCCGTAGGAGCCCGGAGGAGTCTGCAGGTGAAGTCGTGGGCGAGGTCCGGCTCCCATAGGAGTCCGGACAAAGTCTGCCTGCAGCCGGAGTTAGTGGGCGGAGTTCGGCTCCCGTAGGAGCCCGGGCGGAGTCTGCAGGCGAAGTCGTGGGCGAGGTCCGGCTCCCGTAGGAGTCCGGACGAAGTCTGCCTGCAATTGGAATTGGGGGCGAGGTCCGGCTCCCGTAGGAGTCCGGACGTTGCGAAGAATCCGATCGACGCTGGTGGGGTCCTGCCCGTCGGCAAAACTTGAGAGTGTGGCGGAGGCTCGGCCGCCCAGAAGGTTTGAAGAGATGTTGCCGGAGGTCGAAAGTCAGTTGGATCCCCAGAGGGTCACTTCATTACGAACTTCGGCTGGGGGGTATTTTATACCCAACAGTTTCGAATGAGAAAAATGATGCCTTTTTTAGCCATTGCTGACATAACAAGGAAGTTTTTATATGTGAACCAAAGTGAAACAAGTCCCACTCTTTTCTTGGCAGGGAAGGAAATGTATCTTCCATAGAATTTATTTATCTAGAAGACAGATCACACTGAAATAACAATTTTTAAGACAATTTTGGTTTCAGCAGATAGAATGGCTGCAAAGGGAGATTGTAAAATAAATGAAAATGAAAAAGCGGTAAGGAGTAACAAGTAGATACAAATTTCTCTTGTATGTTTTAGGATTGCGGTAAGCAGGTGGAATATGTAGTATATTGCAAATTCACATTAAGGATCAGTTTTTGTGAGTACGAGAATTAAGCAGTTCAAAAGGCATGTGTTTCTACTAGGAATACAACTTGGACAGGTTGGGTCAGGTTGAGGACCGACCTAACACAGCCCAGCCTCAAGTTCTCCCAATCCAGCCAAACTCAGGCTGGGTTTTGTTCTATCAAACTAACATCTTCTTCAGCTCAATTTGGTTTGGTCTGGCTGGTGCTAGTTGGTTGGATTTATTGGGTTAGGTTGGATTATATGGGTAATTTAAGATTATGAAAAGGTTTCGAACATTTTGTTAGGTCGGTACTTGGTTGACATCTTATTTAGCTTGCAATTTTGCACCACAATTTCTCAGTAATGCTAAATATATGGTTAACCAAAACATATAAATATTTTGTGGAAACACATATAAATTTAAGTACTTCTTGTGTTCGGTTGGGATAGGGTGAGGTTTGGGTAGGAATTGAGATGTTTGAGCCCAAGACGGAACCTAGTTCGTAAGACCTTGGCCTGTCCTGAGCCAGTGAGTGCTTAGCTGGTTTGGTTCAGGTTGAGCCCAAGCCAACTTGCATCCTCAGTTTCGACAAATTTTTTTGCTTCCTTTTGTTTCATTAATAAATGATATACTTCAAGTTTGCAAACATGTTGTATTAAGCTTTATGATGATTTCTTTTCACAGATTTTTAACTGCTATAGGTAGTTGATACTGACTGAAAGAAATTAATATATTTAATTTGCAGTATAGAAGACTAAATATTTTTATGTCATGAATACAGGTGGTTAAGATTAGATTGCAACGGCAAAAAGATTTGAGCCCTGAACTTTTAAAGTACAGGGGTCCAATGCACCGTGCAAGGATGATCATTCATGGAAGGCATTTTTGGGC